>NW_026889782.1:2555000-2682500 GCF_033153115.1 Saccostrea echinata | reverse complement strand
CTTTCATGTCAGATTATTGATGGTTAATTGTCGTACACTTTCGTCTGAGAGAGAATGTTAATCATTAATTGTGTGTGTTTTCCCTCTTTTCCAAATAACAGAATGTACAACACCTTCTCAGCAAAATAAGGTGTTTTTCCGAGCTCGCCAGAAAGGTCTGAGAAGATGCGATTGACAATCGCATTGCACTTGCAAACACAGGTGTGTGCACTGTTTGCTAGTGACGCTTAGACTGGTGACAGTATTTGCTTACACACCAGTTTCATAACAAGTGCAGTTTTTTTCCTTAGAAATCATCTGAGCACAGTGAAAATTCGAGTAACTTAAACATGTTAAAAGTCGAATAACTTGGATTTGGGGCTACCTATATCTAATATTTGTTTATATCAGGTTCTCGACTCCCTCCCCCCTCCCTCAACATTATCTACAATGGTTTGCCTACTTAGAGTGAAAGTAGTTGAATAGCACAAAATTAATATTAAATTCTTTCCCTGATAGGTCTATAGTTTTTGGGGTTTTTTTTTGGGGGGGGGGGGGTAACCTTTGAGTCTGGGACTTGTTTGGGATTTGTACGGGAGATTATATTATTGGAAAGATACACATGCAGCACAGATCGACCCGTAATCACGCAGGATTTTTTTCGGACCCCCCCCCCCCCTCCCCTTTTGAAAATTTGAAAAAAAGCACTTTGCTACAGGATTTGCATTGCTGTATATCAAATGTTGCGATGTCATTAAGTAAATAGTTAAACAAAAAAATGCATATAGTATTAAGGATATTAAGTGCGTTTATATGGACAAATATTTCAATCAATACGGAAACAACCTCCACTATGCCTCATTATATATTACTGAAAACGAGTGTACTGAAAACAATTCATAATTAAAAGTAGAACTTTTAATTTATATCATTATAAGTTCTATGTATGAATTTTAGATTAAAGGAAATTAAAACTATTTCAGGCATGTGCAACTTTGTGACAAAGCCACTACATGCATGATTATGATTATGTACATGCATTTTGTTTCCTAGTACATGTATTTTATTCAACAGAATTTGCAACCTAAAAGTCTACATCTTATATCATTTTTAGGATAATTATTTATGACAGTTCTTAGTTACTTTCTACAACTTGTGTATCTCTGACGTTTTGTCGGTAAATGCTTGCACCATAGAACCCGGTACTTAATTTAACAATCCATATGCAAAACTTTAATAAAATAGACATGTTTTTTTTTCATGTAATGTATAGAAGAGTAAATTCGGATCTTGGATACGCTTATTTTTAAATAAATACGATGTACAGATTTTAAGCGAGGTTTGCTATAATGATTGGTGAGTTCTTACTCGAAGATGGCGAAATGTCCTAAAGGCAGCTGTCTTAGGGGCGAACCGTCTAAAGCATTCTGGCGCACGCGTGACCTGACGTTAGCCCATGGCATCCGGTTTAACCCCGCTTATATTTTTTTTTTCTGCGTGGACCCCAGAGTCCACGCAAATAGATTTCAAGTGATAGAGAAACGTTTTTAATGAGTGCACTAGTATTGGGCAATACCGTGAGAACTGTATAGGGATAGTATTTTTGAGAACCTCATGTCGGTATGTTTTGACGTTACAGTGTTGTTGAGTTTGTCCCGTGGTTACAAAACGTGTTGATTTTAAAATTAAATAACATGAATTCTATTAAATCACATGGAATGAAACTTCACACTAAAACAAAATAAATATTTTTTTTTACATATGATAATGTGCTCATTTTAAATTTCTTGAAGATAGTATAACGAAGATTGGAAAAGTCCACGAACTTTCCGAACAACCCTCGTATAATTATAAATCATTACTTCAAAAAATTTAACTGGAATAATATTGAATTGATGAATAAAACAAGTGAAGAACATAGTAAAGCGAAAAATATTATAAACTGTGTACAGGTTTATATTCGCCCTTTAACACTTGCAAACTATTTTGTTCGCTTTAAATTCGTCCAGACAAAGTTTTGCTTGAGATTATACTGCTTCTTAAATTCGCCCACTTGCAGCCAGGGCGCAAGGGGTGAAAATAAAACGGGGACAAAAATTTCCCTGTATTCAATATTTAATCAATAAGCAATTGCTGTCAAAATTTTTAATAAGTCTTACCAGTTATACATTTTGCGCCATACACCCCTTCGCTACAACCATTGAGACATGTGCCGTTGACATTGTAACAGGTTTCTCCGTCACTACAGTTACCACATGAGAAAGAGCACCCAAGGCCGTATGTTTGATCATCACATGCTTAAAAAAAGTAGCAATAAATGTTTCGAATGAATTAATTTCCAACATAATAAAAGAGGTCTCTAAGGAGGCTGTACCAGTATTGACCTGTACTTATAATTCGTAGAGTAGTGCATAAGCAATATTAGTCCCATACCGGCAAGTGTAATCTGGTTCCCGTTAAGAATTGAAAATGCCATAATTCCTTCAAAAATCAATGAAGCGGAATGAAATGCAAACTTGATCTATAACTCATCAAGATACACTCACATACCAAAATCAGCTCAATATATGCAAGCGTTTAGAAAAAAAAATGCGGAAAACCAAGTGGGACAGACTGACAGACGGACAAACAGACTCAGAGGAAACCTATAGTCCCCTAGCTCTGGTTTCACCGGTAGGGGACTAATAATATACGAAGGTTCCACAAGAACCTGTAACACATTATTATTGCTTAGAATTGGAGTCCTCATGACGTCTCTAAACTTTTAAAAACTCATTGTTCATGTAATGAACTTATACTGATGGAGAGGTAGCATTTTAAGCAAATTCCATTCAAATGTATTCTACATTCTATTTTATTCTATATGAAAACACTTTTTATTAAATCAGGGAATTACTACTGTTCAATAGCACATGATCCAACCTCTGATTTGCTCTGCTCCAAATTTGTACTGTTTCAATGGACATGATTGATTTCTGTTCGTTACCTTCATACATGTATTCCAATACAATATAATACTCAATGTGTTCTTTTAGTGCACCTGTTAAACAGTTTTCATTGATTATTTTTCAAATGCAAATGGTTTATCAAAATCAATAAAATTGATTCATTTCAATTTTCCTAAAGAAAACTAGTTTGCCATAATTCCGTTAAAAAATCAATGAAGCGGAACGAAATGCAAACTTGATATATAACTCATCAAGGTAAAGTCACATACCAAAATTCAGCTGAATATCTGCAAGCGTTTAGAAAAAAAAAATGCGGAAAACCCTGAAAAATTGAAAAGGTCGTAATTCCATCAAAAATCATTGAAGCGGAACGAAATGCAAACTTGATCTGTAACTCATCAAGATACACTCAAGTACCAAAAATCAGCTCAATATCTGCAAGCATTTGGAAAAAAAAATGCGGAAAACCAAGTGGGACAGACTGACAGACAGACAGAGGGACAGACAGACGGACAGGCAGACAGACAGACGGACAGACTCAGAGGAAACCTAAAGTTCCCTCCGGTTTCACCGGTAGGGGACTAATAATGTTGCTTAAATTAAAAATGAGGCATTTAAATGTCTTAAATAATAAATAACTTCAATGTTTACTGAAGCGTAACCATTTCATAGAAAAAATTAAAATTGTGTCCATACTTTTTGGGAAGAAAATTTTTTTTGTTTCTTTTTGTATTCTTTTTATTTGTACTAATCAGAGACTCGGAAAAAAGTTACACCTTATGCGGCGTTTGACCCTAGAAGAGCGTGCTAAAGCAAACAGTATGATGTCTTTGGAGAAATTTGTAAAGAATGAAAACAATTAAAGATTATGAATTCCTCTAATGAAAAATTGCTGTAAACAGATTAGTAAACATAAAAATGTTTACTATAGATAGCCACGGCATTAAGTAAGCAGCACACAATAATTTGAAAATTGTTCCACAAAATTGGGTCAACCGGAAGTTGGGTGGATTTGGTATTGACACCAAGGCACTGGATGACTACTAGGCGATATGATAGTCAATACCTGTATATAATTTGATTTTTAACTGTGAGACTGCTTCTAAGGCAACCTAAGATACCTTTGGAAATCACCAATTTCATATCTGAGCAAAAATGCTGCGAAGTTCACGTCGGGAAATTAATTTTCGGGCAAGAAAGTCATTTAAGGGTCTTGTCATGATACCAAGACATTTGTCAATCCCACTGTTTTTGTAGAGATGGCATTTTATATGTACTAGTACCGAACAGGCAAATGTCCTATTCACAAATAAGAATAACAAGTGGTGCGTTAGCAATTTTTTCTACTGTATATATATATATATATATATATATATATATATATATATATATATATATATATATATATATATATATATATATATATATTAACAGCCGACTTAGGAAGAGTTTTAGCAGGCGTCATACAGGTAATAACACATTTTGGATTTGTCACAGTGACTTCACTGAACACGTGACGGCAACTTAAAATATTTCCTAAATGATACATGAAAATCGCATTGAAAATTATAGTTAATATATAGCTCTACTGGTCAGAGACCAATGCCGAGTTTTACTAAAGGTCGTAAGTCAAAACGTAGACGTAAACGTAGACGTAGCCGTAACTTACGTCGATTTTGCGTTTTACTAAAGGTCGTATCTTACGATTTAACGTAGATTTACGTCAAAATCTACGTGTGCCCTATAGCAGTCGTAGAAAAACACTTAGCATAAATAAAAATGGCGACAATTTTAATTATGCAGCGTTCCTTAAGACAACAGCGTGTTTTCCGCGATAGGAGCCAACCACTGGACTCCTTGAATGATTCGGAGCTCATTTCGAGGTACCGTTTCCCTCGCAGAGTAATTTTTGACATGATTGATGGGGTGGACGAGCAACTACGACCATATACGCAAAGATCTCATGCTATCCCCACTCAGTTGCAGGTAATATTGTAAAACATTGAAACTGAAAGCGCATCCATGTCACATCCTATGGCAACGGGAGTTTCTAAACAAGGAATCGTTAGGTCTAGGAAACAAACATTCCGGCAGAAGTAGCTAGATATTTATATATTAAACGGATAAATGTTTCACTTTTGTTACCCCACAGAATATATTTCAAGGAAATTATTAAGAAAAAATAGTGCCCTTATGTTGTTAAAAATTAAGGAAAAAACAAAAACCTGTTTTTTCTTGTTGATAGAGCATTTATTCTTTACATAACACATGTACACACGTGTTCTTATACATGCACTGTGTGTGTGTGGTTTTTTTTTTAAGTTTAAATCTAACGTTAGGCTTACATGAGCAACGCTATGTTTCGTTCAATGCAAAGATAACCTTTAAGTGGGTTCAATTTTTGTATTGAATTTTTTTGTTCACGAAGACGGCAAACATTTTAGGGGGGGGGGGGCTGTTTGAGTTGGGGCTCACAATCTACGCAAAACCACATTAAAATTACAAGGTTCTTTTCTTCTGGCCCCATTTACATAAATTACATGTAAACCTCAGTTTTGTATATATTCAAGTTATAAAACACTATATATAACACATGTTGTTAAGTTCAAAGCAGCTAGGTCGTACTCATCATCCATATAGCTGCATGTATAAATAAATTGATATATGTATTCCTGGCCTTGCTAAAATTTCATGCACAAGACATTGTAGATATATACATTATTCTTGTGTTCTCAGAATAATAGGAAACACCAGTCATAAAATATCTTCTCTCTCATTTAAATGCGTATTTTAACTTATGAACTCATATGTCATAAAAGCTTACTAGACAGTATATATTTAATTTATAAAGTGATATCAACTAAACCTATTTAATTTCTTATCAAAGTTTAGCAATTACTTAAAAATTATTTACAGGTATATTTACAAAGTACAATTAACAAAAGACTTCCCAAAATTATGGAATTTAGGCTTTCCAATATTATTTTAGATATATTTTATAAAGTGCTGTGCTGCTCTAAAAGAATTAAACATGCAAGATTTTAACTACTGAAAATATAGAAATGCCGAAATCTTATCCTAAACCAATACTTTAACTTCAAAGTTAAATATCAAACAAAATGTCAAAAATACAATGACTGAAAATCTAAAAATTCTAAAAATAAAATAGACTTTTAATACAACCTGCTGGAACAACAGCACGGAACAGGAGTGACCAACACCATAAGAAATTCAAAAACCTGCCAATGGTCACCAGTCGTGCGCTGATCTAGAGGGGGGTCGGGGGTCCGGACCCCTCCTTGAATTTGCATAGTTATTAAAGGTATATACTGAAGCAAACTGATAAAAGAATGACTTTGGACCCCCCCCCCCCCGAAAACGTGGACGTACTCCACAATCACCTACCATGAAATAGGTGTTTTTCACGTTTGGGGAATTGGATTTTATGTTTTTTTGTTTGTTTTGTTTTGTTTTTAATTTCTGGTTTAATACGTTTTGTGTTTGGTTTTTTTTTCTTTTTTGGGGGGGATTTTTTTTTTTTATTTTTTAGTTAGTTAGTTTTTCTTTTTTTTTTATTAGCTTATGTTTTTTTTGTTTTTGTTTTGCTTGTCAAGAAATTTTCAGTTGGAATTTTGTTTTGACTGGGATGGAACCCCCCCCCCCCTGGAAATTCCTGGATCTGCGCCTGCCAGTCAAGTGATAGGTCTGCACCAATCGCTAAAAAGAGTTTTAGCGGGAAAAAAATTAATTTAACAAAATTGTCAATTAAATTAACACAGACACTTTTATAATTTAATTTGTTTATATAACTTTTATTTATCAACCTATATTTCATTAATAAAGCTGTATAAGAATAAAAAAACATAATTTTAAACTTACATAAACAAAATTCTGATATGCTACACATATCAAAGGAAAACTGTACACTGTAATGACACTAGATGTAAATAAACTTAATGCCAATACAAATTGAGTGCAAGTAAAATACTCATCTTAAATTATTTAAATAATTTAATTTGCATGTTGGGGGCAGAAATATGCCACGGTGCCATACGTATATAAATGTAACTAGAAATATGTCCATAGAACATGAATGCCCCGCCGAGGGTATATTAGTAATGCAACATGAAAATTTGTATTAGTGTATGAAATTTGATGAAAATATCTTGAATACTTTCTTTAAAATTGAAATCTAAAATGTTGGATATAGATGATAAATTCTCACCGAATTATGTATGAGTGCAAAAGCTTACATATATATACCTTAAATGGTTTCTTTAAAACTAAGCAAAATGCAAATTTAAGAAAAATTAGGTCAAGGTCACAGGAACATTTAAGGTCAAACAC
Organism: Saccostrea echinata; assembly: GCF_033153115.1. Lineage (NCBI taxonomy): Eukaryota > Metazoa > Mollusca > Bivalvia > Ostreida > Ostreidae > Saccostrea > Saccostrea echinata. The sequence continues at coordinate 2,675,226 of NW_026889782.1, read as the reverse complement.
TTTTGATACGGTTTAATAGTTCTTACATATACGTATCAGCATATTAAGTTTGATAAAAATATTTTGAATGGTTTATTAAAAACTGAGCTAAACACTAATTTAAAATAAATGAAGTGAAGGTCAAAGGAAAGGTCAAGGTGAAAAAATATTGATGCAGTTGAAAAGCTTACATCAGTATGTATTAGCATATGAAGTTTGATATTTAAAAATACTATGAATGGTTTCTTTAAAACTGAGTTAAACACAAATTGATAAAAGTGAGGTCAAAGTCAAATGAAAGGTCAAGGTCAAAAATGTTGATGCAGTTGAATTGCTTACATCAGTATGTATGGCATACTAAGTTTGACACTTATTTAAGAAAGTGAGGTTAAGGTCAAAGGAAAGGTCAAGGTCAAAAAATGTTGATCCAGTTGCATAGCTCACATCAATATCTATCAGCATATGAAGTTTGATGAAAATATCTTGGATAGTTTCTTTGAAAATGAGCTTTGAACTGAGCTAAACGCAAAGCGCAACGGAAGGACGGAAGACGGACATGACAAACACTATATGCCCCGGCCATATTCATGGCGGGACATAAAAATGTGACTTGTTTCTTTAAAAGGAAGTCTCATGGTTCCTTTTCAGGTGTTATGTACGTTGCGTTACATCGCAAAGGCCGATTTCTTTTCCGAAGTTGGAGACATTCATGGGGTTTCGAAATCGTCCGTCTCTGTATGTATACCAAGGGTGTGTCAAGCCCTTTGTGAGCACTTGCAGAACATTAAATTTCCATCATCAGTGATCTCTCTAAGGAAAATGAAAGAACAATTTTACTGCATCGCCCGTTTCCCCAACGTGGTAGGAGCCATAGACGGGACGCTTATCCCTATCAAAGGAATGAGTAGCGATGACGAACACATCTATGTGTCAAGAAAGAACTTTCATGCCCTGAATATCCAAGGGGTAGTGGACGCAGAGATGAGGTCTATCCAAATATTGTTAGCGATTTGTACAATGCAGTCCATCTACAAATATACAGTAAAACTTGTCTAATCCGGATGATGTGTAATCCAAAATCTTGCTTATTACGATATTATCTTTATGTCAATTTCAGTAAATTTATTTGTTTAAAATGTTGTCTAATCCGAATTGTTGTGTAATCCGGTCATTTTCTTTGGAACCAGTAGTGTCCGAATTAGACAAGTTTTACTGTAATTCATTTTCAAATGGAGAACATTTTGTTTCTCTTCTTGCTTAATTTTCTTTACGATCATACGATGTTATACTCTTATTTCAGATTTCTTAACATCAATTGCCGATTCCCAGGCAGTGCGCATGATGCATACATCATGTCAAACTCCAACATTCCAGGCATTATGGCTAACCTGACAGACGGTGGATGGCTGCTTGGTGACTCTGGGTTCCCTTTGAAAGATTTCCTCATGACACCCTTCAGTAACCCTTCTACTCAAATGGAGGAAAGATATAATCATGCTCACTGCCAGACAAGAAATGTTATAGAGAGGGCATTTGGCGTGCTTAAATCCAGGTTTAGGCATGTGATAAGTTTTCAAAACATCATAATTATCTTCCATTAGATATTATCTGTAACATAAAGTTGTATAAGTATCATTAGTTTACGTGAGAAACTAGTTCCCTATTATCTCCATCAAGAATGAGTGCTCATATTTACCTTAAAAGCCATATATGAACAATATATAAATGAAAAAGCAGTAAAATATATACTAACATCATAATTTAGCCTTCATAATTGCTAAATTGAGAATTTGATCAATCAAACCATTCATACTTTGCAGATGTCTTCACAAGAGTGGAGGATGTCTGCCATTTACACCGACCAAATCTGCACTTGTCATTGAGACATGTTGCAGACTTCATAACAAGGCCATTGAGGAGAGAATCCCCTTACAACAAGGTGGTGAAGTTGTATTACAACACAACAACTATGTTTATGGAGGAGCACCTCTGCGGTCAGCCAGAGACCTGAGACAACACATTGCATCAAGATTTTAAGTAAATTTAATAACAGGCAACATTTAAGGAGACTCTAAACACTGCACACAGGAGAGTTCTAATTCCCTATTAGTTTTATGCAGTTAAAGTTATCTACCCATAGATTAATGTGAATTAAACGTAAATACACAGTGAATATCACCATTTGATTTAGATTTAAGTATTATTAAAGTAAATTATACTACACTGTAATATAAAGCAATTGAATGCATTATTTGCAGGTATTTTCCAAATGTAAGTAAACAGCAGTGATTTCTTTAACTACCACTTCATTATCTTTTAACGTATCCTGGAAATGACAGGTACCCACTAGATAAATTCAGTATTCATGGACACCTTTAGATGATACATGTATATTTCTTTAAAGTCCAAAACACGATTTCCTTGGTGTTTAGAGCCTCCTTAAATTGTCCGGGATATAACTTAGCACTGTAAGTGCATAAAATTTAATTGCCTTTGATGGTTATTTTTTAGTTCAAGTAACTTTTATTTCATAGCAAAATTTGTTTTACTTTGTAGAAAGGAGGACAAACTGAAATAATGAAGAACTCGCTGTATTTTGCCTTTGAATTTAATATTTTAAAGTTAAAATAAATAATCTATACAATGTAAATATTATTTTCTTATCTATTTTCACATTAGTATCTGGTACTCTAGAAGAGAAAAACAATACCATATACATGTATTGTATCAACTTTTTGAAAATTGTTTTACAGAGAAGCGTTTTTCTATTTAGGCAAAATATACAGGGTGTAATCAAATGTTGATGACAAAGAATTTAACAAAAGGCCTATGGGCCACATTGCTCACCTGAGCATATTGGCTTATAAAAATAAAAAAACATTCAGTTTTGAAAAGTTCCTATGTAAAACTGTAACTGCCCATTGTGGTCCCACCCTGACCCGGGGTCAGGATTTGAGAAATTTGAATCTTCACTACCTGAGGATGCTTCAAAACCAATATAATTAATCGTGGCTTTGCTATTCTTGAGAAGAATTTTTTTAAAGATATTTCCTATATATTCTTATGTTGAACTTTGACACCCTGTTGTGGCCTGGCCCTATCCCTGGGGGTTATAATTTGAACAATTTTGAATCTTAATTATCTCCCCTTGAAAAAGAGTGTGGCCCTTCATTTTAACAAATCTGAATTCCCTTTACCCAAGGAAACTCTATTCCAAACTTGGCTGAAATTGGCCCAGTGGTTCTAGAGAAGATGATAATGTAAAAAGCGACAGTAACAACTATGACAATGACAGACAACAGACAAATTTTGATCAGAAAAGCTGACTTGGGCCTTCGGCTCAGGTGAGCTAAAAATGAATAACTGAAGGAACTGACAATCCTGATTCTAAATTCTGCCATCCCTCCAATATTGCTACAGCTCTCTCCAGTGCTTGAGCCTTCCTTTCCTCAAGTTCTAATCTTTTCTTTTTCAAATCAACAAGTTCTTTAATGCCATTTTCTGCAAAAAAGGGCATATTAAAAACCAGCTCATTAGCATAACAACATTACAATAAATCCATTAGATTGATGTCAGTGCTAAAAATGTTTACCAGTTGAAACTCAAAAAATTGAGACCTTTTTCCCTTACAAATTGTGATAGTTGTACTTGGTTTTATTTTATTTCAATTGATGCTATATATATTTTATTTCAGAAATTTAATAACTAGAATATTCACAAGGTTGAATTTTGATGTTTTGTTTTTATGATTTATGCACCCTGGATATTCTTTTGCTAACTATTACCATAGTCTTCAGTCTTCTTCTTTCCTACTGATTCCATACTCTTCTTTCTCTTGCATGCTTGTGATGGCAAGGCTGAAATAAAAATGAAAACAGATGTGAAAGATCTTGTCTATAAAATTTTCTTGCCTGCAAACTGTGTTAGGAATTGAGTAGCGTGTAGGCAATTTTTTTTACGTCTTTAAACAAAACATACAAGTAACACTAATGACAAAAGAATATAGTGCTTAAAAGCATTTCCATGATTTAAATTTAAAGTTTGAATTTTTATAAATCTGGGAACAGCAGAAAATTTTGTTCAGAACTAAAAATAAGGGACTGTAACGAAAGTGGAAACAAACTTTTTTTTTTGCTAAACCTAATGTATCATTTTTATCAACTTGCCAAGGCTTGGGGATAAAACACACAACTGACTGAATAAAAAATCTTATTTCCTATCCAGCTTATAACATGATATTTAATTGGTTAGCAAGCCAGGTGTAAATTTCTGTACATCCGGCTTGAGCGGGGTTAAGTAACATGACATCACAATGCATCATTTCTCTATGAAAAAGCAGACAACATGATATCATTGTAGCACATAGTAAATCTTATCGATAGTTTGAAGCACCATTGATAGGACTTATGTTTACAAAGAATTTATTTGGTACATAGGAAATAAATTTGTTATTCCTAGGCCGAAGGGTGTATGGAATACAACCCGGGGTAAATCCCCATAAACCCTTGATTGAATATCCAACCACAAACCTTGGTGGTTTATCTTAAAACCATATATATATTCAATTAATGCTATATGCAAATCCTGATAATTAAATAAATAGTTGTAACATCATTTAATAATGAATGAATTAGTGTCGGAATCAGATATCAAGTATACATGCATACATACCTGTACATGGAGTTGAAGGCTCTTCAGAAGTTACATGTATGTCAACCACACATTCTAAAATTTCCAGATCATGATGTTATATATTAGCATATGTGATTAAAATAAAATGTATCTTTCATAAATAAGGATAATTCCAAGTATATGTAACTTTTCAATTTTTATCAAAAAAGATATTTTTTATGCGAATAGTCAACTTAAGCAATGTATAATTCATAATATTATTTCTTGTTGAAACTAAATGTGTCAGTGTGACATTAAGGCCCCCTTCCTAATTTCATACTTAACTAAATACTAAAAAACTAAATATGATGGAATGAAGGAATAATAGACCATGATAGTTGGACAGGGAAATTTCATGGTGGAGGGGTGGGGGTGGGGGGAATGTAGATTTTGATTATAAAACCAACAATGACTGTAAACCCAGTTACTATAAACAATATACAATTATTGCTGGTTTTTGAGGTCAATACAATGATTTAGACACCTGAGGAGTACAATATTCACAGAGCCTGAAGGTCGAGGTGAATATTGTACTTCGAAGGTGGCTAAATCATCGTATTGACCGAAAAAAAACAGGAATAATTGTTTTATTCAATGATTAAATGACATGCACTTATTAAGCAATCCGTGCCATCTTACTTGTTCACATCTACTGAAGTACTAGCCGAACATAATGAGAGAAACGGGGTTAAAAAAACACAGATGTATTATTTTTGGAATTATTAATTCTAGTTTAGGTGCAATGTAGAAAAAATAAATATCAGGCACATATATGGGATTGATTTTGAAAAGGGGACATTAAAAGGAAGAAAAAAATTACAACTTATCCAAAAACAAATCTTTGACTACCCCCCCCCCCCCAAAAAGGAAAAGAATTCTCCCAAATCAAAATTTATTTGGTGGAATGTAAAGGTCCATAAATTTTTTTGAGGGGAGGGGGGCTTACATTGAAATTTTTTATCCTTAGAATTTAAATTAAAACTTAAAATTCTCAAAAGGTGGGGAGAGGTACAGGCCTCCTTCCCCCCCCCCCCCCCCTCACCCAAGAATCTATGTGCCTTAATGTTATGTTCATATCAGTGGATGTCATGTGCAAGTGAAATAACTTTCCTAAACTATTTGCATCAATCTGGAATTTCCCTATCTATTTCTGGTCCAGTGTAGAACAAATAACTCCTTATATTGACCTGGAAGATCACCAGCAGGTCAATATAAAGTAGTATTTTTCTAAAATTGTTGGATCTCAGCCAATCAGAGAGATGGGAATTATTCAGTCATATGATAAAATGTATTATACAGTCCAATGACCTGAAACATTCTTAGATGTCGCACTGCAATCTCCTGTTGCTCCGGGACAATTCAAATCAAAGTTTGTCTTCTTTGGTTGACCTGTACATCAGATATAAAAAAGAATAATATTTCAGTATGTTTACAAAATTCTACAGCTAGATTTGCAATATCATACAACAATTTTATCATACAGATATAGTTCTTTGTACATGTATTAAGTATATGAAAGTAAATGTTTGAGATTCATGGTGTCATAATAAATTAACCCTTTAAACCCTAAAATATCAAATCATACGGCGATTTCTAATGTAAATGTGTATATACTATAGTAATATGGGATTACATTGATCTTCATCTGATCTAGTATCTGCTGCCCCTTCTAAGCCATGTATAATCTCTTGTGGAATTGTTCCAAGAAGCTAAAAAATCAAAGTACATTAGTATGTAAGCTTAAATTTATTTCCATAAAAAACATAAGAATGTTGTTTCCAATTTAATGAAGTGACTACTTTCTAGAAATATTCCTTTTGTGATATAATTTTTTAAAAAAGTTTTTTTCAAAAACTTGAAAGACAAGTTCTTTGAACATTTCAATTGATCCTGTGTATAAACTTTATTCACTCATTTCACTTTTACTTAACTTTTATAGTAAGCTTTCTATCCACTACCAAATACTCACAGTCACCTCCCATGGCTTAAAAATCACTTCTGAACAGGGTCCTCCACCTGTTCTTGATGCTTCTCTCTTTCGGAAAGCCTCCTTCTTTTTCACACTGGACAGACTATCCTGTATTTTCTTTTTGGTTTCATCCAATGTTCTGTTGCATGATACTGCTACAGCATTCACTCTGCATTTATTTTAATGCTAAGAGTTATTTTAAGATATTTTAAGTACCTAATGAAATAATGATAAAAATAAAAAATTTATATTTGAAATGGATATATATATATATATATATATATATATATATATATATATATATATATATATATATATATATATATATATATATATATATATATACTGTAAATACAGTGAATAATTTTGCACTGCCAAGGATGCATACAGGCATATAATATGTACATGTATTTAGTACCGGTATACAGTATACCAGTGTATACGTCTTTAGTATTCATGGTGACCATGAATCATGGTATTGCTGTTTATTTTTTTTTTATTCGTATTTGTTAATTACAGTGCGTCATAATTTTGAAATCCACGATATTTGTTTTGTTGTATGAAATGGTGATAAAACATGGATAAGGATTCATATTCAAACTGACAAATAGTACGCCCTGTATTAATCCATACATGCATTACAAACAGGGGGTGGCATATGCTAAAGTCGGTACTGTGACGCGCACATTGTTCAACCTGAAAGAAGGGGCATGTAAAAGCATTACATTATTTCTCATCATCATTATCAGAATATACTAAATGGATACATTTTTTATAAGAGAACATACATATGGGTTTCTCTCCATCTTCGATTCACTAGCCCACTATCGCCTTTTGTTTACTTTCGCTTTCTATTTGAAATGAATCTGCGGATCTAATTGTGGCGGATTATGTACATCAACTCTTATTGAGAAAAAATTAAAACTGTGAAATCTCAATGATATTTTATGACAGCTTGGTCAGTTGATGGAACGTTTCCATTAAAGGATTTCAAAGATTTAGGCCTAATGCATACAGTGTGATATATTAATATAGACATGTCTTCACTCACAGAAGTGTCTTTTGAATAATTAATCAATTGAATTCATGTAGTAGGAATCTTTTTTATGCCGTTTATAAATTTATTTCTTTGCATTGTTGCAAATTTAACGTATGGAATAGAATCAGATACATGCAAAAAATAAATATGGGGCCTAAATAAATATCAAAATAAGAACTAACCTCTCTGTTATCTCTTCCCATGCTCTTTTCTTAGCATCAGAGGTAATAGATGGAGAGAATTTACCTCGAATAATCCTTATGGAGTTACAATATGCCTCCATGAGCACATCCATTTCGATGTCCGTCCAATTCGGCTTCCTCGCTTTCGTTCTATCCATTATCTTGCAGACGACTCGCAATGTAATCGAAAGTAGTTAATACGCATGCGTAGCTTCCGTTACTAGGTTAGTTTTTCTACCTTTTACTGAAGAGTTCCTGTCGTAAGTTACGAGAAACTTTACGTGCGGGACTACGTTTACGGGCGCAGATACGACCTTTAGTAAAACGCTATCTACGCACACGTAAATTCAGTCGTAAAGTCTACGTTTACGTCTACGTCTACGACAAAATTTACGACCTTTAGTAAAACTGCGTACAGAAGAGCTTATGCGATAGTAAGGTGTCCGTCGTCCGTCCGTCTGTCTGTCTGTCTGTTTGTCTGTATGTAAACAATTTTTCAAAAACGCTACTCCTCCTACAGTTTTGGTCTGATTTCAATATAACTTAGCACACAAGTAGACTGTACAATGATACATAATTAAGTGCATCGGTTTTCGATTTCAACGAACGGTGTTGCCATGGTTACTAAAAACAGAAACTTCTGTGAAATTCCTTTAAAACGCTATTCCCCCTACAGTTTTGGTATGATTTCAATATAACTTGGCACACAAGTAGACTGTACAATAATACATAATTTAGTGCATCGGTTTTTGATGTCAATGAACGGTGTTGCCATGGTTACTAAAAATAGAAATTTCTGTTAAATTCCTTTAAAATGCGACTACTCCTACAGTTTTAGTCTGATTTCAATATAACTTGGCACAGAAGTAGACTACATTAAGATAAATAATTCTATTTATTGTTGCATGTTGCAAAGTTTCAAATCCAAGCGCTACTTTTCCTTTGTTATACGTACAGACCAGTAGAGCTACAGTCTCATCAGAGACTTCTGGTTCGTTATATAAATTAATTAATCGTATCCTATTGTTTATATAAAGTGCTGGGGCAAGTTTAAATTTTATTTGTATGGATATTATTTTATCTTATCAACAAATGGGAGGGTATTTTCCACTCTTTATTGCAATTTATACACAATAGGCTATGTACAAGGGTTGTCCGGTAAAATCGTGGACAAAGTGATTTTATTGAAAAATAAAGGGCGCACTAATCTGAAATTTTCAGCAAATGTTCATTTACTATATTTAAGTGCACCTTAATTTATTTTATTAAAATATGGACAAAAATAAAGATTTATTTTTCTTGAATGTGCACAGGGTACGGTCCTACGGCGCACAGGATTTCTTAAGAGAATACACAAGTATTATTTCGAAATAAAAGTATTAAGTAGATAAGGTTCGGGTAAAAGTTATCCTGTTCTTAATCCACTATCCATTATGTCGTCTTCTGGAAAATTTCAAGGCATTTTCTTAATTTTTGGCAGTTTCCCAAGCATTTGAAATGGGAAAGTGGTAAACAAAACCCACGAAAAATTGTGACATTCTACGGCATTACGGCGCACCGGAGAGCAGTTCAGTTTGATTTAGAAGTAGTAATGACACCCTAAGGGACTTGAAATGACTACAGAAGAAAAAAATATATTAAAATATTACTAGATCTTTAGTATACATTTTTTTGAGCGGAAGCCTTTTGATCGAGTACCTGGGTAGAACAAAACATACGGACAAACAGCTACTGGCAATAGCGAAAGTTGCTGTCACTGTAGACTGTCAATAAAAGTTGCCCTATTTAGTTGAATGATAGAGTAATGTTAGTAACTTAATATATACATTTGTGGTATCTCTCTATTATTGCAGCCCGGAGGACCGAGCTGCTCTATACATATAAGTTTAGGTGTTGGTATATGGGGATTGAGGTGGGAGAAGTTATTCAGAATTAAAGGTTTTCTAAACATTAAAAAGATTGTTAATCAGAATGTTCGTTCCCTTTATAAATTACGAGATACACAATATATTTACTTCCATAAAGTGAATCTGTAAAAATATATATGTTTTTCATATTTAATACATAAAGTTGCTTATCATTTACTATCGAAATAACGACAGGTCCCTTTTTTTAGAACATCGAATTTTACTTATCGCATAAAAACGTAAAAATGTACTTTACACAGTTCGTGTTTTATATTCTTAAAGTGAAAGACATTTTTGAAAATAGGTGATGCATGTGTCTGGTTTCAAATTATATTTTATGCAGCCAACATTTACTTGAGGAATTGATAAAGTTTAAAAGGGTATAGTTTTTGTTCGATTTTCATCCGACTATAAGTTTTCAAAATATTCTCGACTATCGTCTCCATCATTTAGACGCATGCCTTTTTCACACATATCGAAGCGGTTTGATGATCAAGACTAATTTCCATTGTTTACTTTATTTATTTCCCGGGCGACAATTGATGGTTACATCAATGTTTTCTTGTATAAACATACAGAGAGCAAATATCTTCATACCTGTATGAAGTTTTTCGAAGGTCATAGGTCATTACGTGACCTAATCACACAGCGCAATAATATCTACATAAAAAGACTTACTCTACTTAGAAATATCATAGCATGTTTTTCATGCATAAAAATGTACAAAATACGCAACGTTTACCCTTATTTTTCTTGCATACCTCTGAATGCTTTTTTTCATTAAACTTTACTCACAATTAATTTGAAAATCTGTTGGAAATATCAATATAATGCAATCACGCCACAAACACTGCACTTCGGAAGTTCGGTAGGCACACCTCCATCATCGAGATCGTTGTCTTAACAATGTAAGCTGTCGCCAGTGTCTCCGTGTCAACATCATAATAAATATGCCTTACTGAAATCGTAGATTTTATGTTTCTGATCAAAGTTTATACTTGATTTCAAGTAAACTGGTCCAGACAAGTGTCTCCATCTATCTCTTTCCGACCGAAATTCCTCCAACTTTTTATTATCAAACATCGGACGTGTTTCTTGTGTTTTTTTAAACATCGTATATGGGTTCTCGTGAATACAAAATTTCCCAGACACCAATATGCTCACTATAATTGATCACAGGTAGCCTTTCACAGAATATTCCCTTCAAAACAGAATACTATGGAACGCCATCACTGCCTTATAAGATAAATCTATACATTCATTTTGTCAACTCATCATTACATGATGTGAACATACCTTTACGTGATGTCAACATTTTATGAAGTGAGGTAAAATTATCTTTACATTATACCAAAACTATATTACACTAAGTAAATATATTCATCCATTATGTCAACACTTTATAACTTGATGGCAGAAGTTCATTATGTGAAGTTAAAATATCTTTACATTGTGTCAAAACTTTATTGCGTGAAATGAATGTTTCTTTAGATCATTTCATTTCTTTATTACGTGATGTAAAAATTTGCATTACGTAAAGTTAAAATATCTTTGCATAATTATATTATGTAATTAAACTTAGCATTACGTTAGGTCAGAAGTCCATTTCTTGAAGTGAGTGTATCTTTACATTATATCAAAGATTATTACGTGATGTGAATGTATCTTTATATTACGCCAAAAGCATGATGAGGTGAGGTGAACATATCTTAACGTTATGTCAGTACTTTATTACGTTGTGTGAAAAAGTTAATTACATAAAATGAACAGATCTTTTTAATATTATATCAACACTTTTTACATGATGTCAAAACTCCATTCCATTATGTGGATAGATAGTTAGGTTATGTTAACTCTTTCTGATGTGATGTTAAAATATCTTGATATTGTGTTAACCCTTTATTACGATGGTGCCAAAAGTTCATTTAACGTGATGTTAAATTACATTTACATTATTTCAAATCTGTATCTCTCGAAATTTCTATATGTATCGTGAGAACATCTTTATTATGTCAATACTCATTACGTGATAACGAATGTTTGGTACGTTTTCAGTGAAGTTATCTTTCCATTTGTGTTGTTGAAAGAGGGCGTAATTGCGTCAATTGAGTGTAGAGTGGACGACTGCGTTTTCGCTACTGGGACAGGACCGTAGAATGCGGGGAATTGGGGTTGCTTGTCAGAATATTTTGGGAAGTTGCCTCTTGTCAGTTTAGGTTTTCTTGCTTGTCAGATTTTTTGGGGGAAATTGCCCCCCCCCCACTTTGAAACCGTTGCTACGTAACGGGCCTGTTGGGGGGAGGGGGGCAGAATATATATCTCCAAAATCTGCCAGCCCCATCTAAACCAAATGTCCCTGCCATAGAAAGCACGCACACACATGTAATACGATGAGTTTACACTTACTGAAAAATGGGAGGGTTAACAGCTGATAAAAATTAGGGACAATGTCTTGTAGAAAGATGAGAAATAATAGACTTTTATGAAAGAACAATTCAAAATAAAAAAAAAAATTACTGCATAAAACAAACTTTTATGTAACATTTGGTGGGCGAAAATTGTCAGATTAAATATGATCGAGATTCGGCGTTAAAGAAAAATAATTTTACATCAGTTGATAAAGATTCCACAGTAACATAATCCTACATACATGTAAGTTTAAACTAGATATTTAATTGAGGAATAATTAGTTCTAGTATATAATTTTATATAAGTTGTCTTTTTATTTTGCATGCGTAACATAAAATGAACTTTCAGCATAACCTAATGAAGGAGTATAATCTGTGTAATGATCGGTATAAACAAATTTCATATAGTAAACTTTCTGTATCGTATAAAGATATATTCACTTCACACAAAGAGTTGAAATAATATAAGATACGCTGACAACAGACTATTTACCTTTGGTACAATGTAAAGATACAAAGGCATTACGTAATAATGATTTGCCGAAACGTAACGACAAAATCAGAGCACGTAATGGATTTCCACCATCTTGTAGCATATTGTTAACATAATGTAGAAAAAAACTGTCCGTGTGTGTTCATTTTTTCACATCATGTAATGAAAGACTTGATGTTGACATAAGGATAAATTCACATAATGTAAGGAAGTATTTGCACCACATAATAAAGAATTCACATACATGTAATATAATGATGATACAATATAGGTATTTTCAGAGAATTCATGAATTTTCAACAACATTTAATAAAGAGTTGACATAATATAATAAATATGTTGACATAAAACAGATGAATTTTTACATAATGTTAAGAATTTCTAGCTTGATGTAGCACTGAATCGCCATGATGTGAACACATCATTACCTCACGTAATGAAACTTTAACCCCACGTAATAAGGAGTTGAAATAATGTAAAGATATCTACACAACACATAATAAACTTTTATTCTAACGCCATGAAGCGTTGACACAATATAATGTAAGGTTGACACAATGCAATTAAAGTGTTCTGCTATAAGGCAGTAAAGGCGTTCCATAGAGTCCTTTGCCAGATGAATTTGAAGCGTATCCGCTTTTCAAGCCGATTTACACCTTGCGTAATTTGTCAAATCTACGACGAACAGTTAGTGCAATATTTATATTCGATTGTCCGTCTCAAATGTATTTATAAGTAATAAATAACAAGTTTGAAAACTTCACTGGGAAATGAAGTGGGTCGGTACGTGATCAAATCTTCTGAGAAGGCCTTCGGCCTTTACAGGATTGGATCACGAGACCGACCCACATCATTTCCCAGAGAAGTTTTTAAACTTGTTATTTATTTCTTAATTAATAAATCTTCAAAAGGTCTCATGTGTGTGCAAGATTGGTTCCTTGACTGTTTATGGAGGAATAAAGGGAAACTCATATATGTGCATCAATGAAATACCTAAATTTAAGTGGGGCTTATCCAATTTTATTTTTAGCAAAGAGGAAACGTGACGCTGCTTTAGACACTTTGACGATATATCATCCGTGCGCCGTAAGGCGATATCACACATGATATAAAATCTCATACTTTGTTTATTTGAGCATATATCTATTTGAAATGTACTGAGGAGTAGTGAAAATTTTAGAACTCATTGATGATTATTTTTCCCTCTAGACAACTTGTCCACGATTTTATCGGACAACCCTCGAGTAATATATATATACTTCTCTTGATATGTTCAATTTATCCTTATATTAATCACTTGTACCAGTCTAACATATACACGATGTATAAATTCTAACTCAGAGAGCGTACGTGTAACAGGAAATATTTCACAGTCGTTTGACCAGTTGCGAATCGGGAATCGATTAGGCGGTGCTATAAATATATGACGGCATTATTTCAAAATCTAATTTGTTTGTCAAAGTAGTTCAATTACTTGCCGCATTAAATGTTGTTTCATAAAATCAGCCTTTCAAAAACAACTTTTTTTTAATTTTAGCTAGTTAACATGGGTACTCATTTTACCAGCTAAGAATAAGCCGCCGAGTTCCCATGCATTCGACCCTAAATTAAAAATATCTGTCCCACTCATTATCAATTGACATACCTAGGAAAAGTTTGAATAAATGCTTACCAGTAAGTAAGTGGTATTTCCTAAGGATAAAGAGAAATAACAGTCACATTTGCAACGAAGAAAACTAACCTCCTTTTGAAGCCTAAACTGTGCTGCGGATGTCAATGAAAAAAGCATCCACAAGTCAATTTTTTATTTGATATTTACCACAGCAGTGAAGTCGCTTTCATTACTTTATCAACAAGAATAATTGTTGTATGAAAATCTTTTTGAACATTTTATTGGTGTATTAGACTGTTTTGTTTTATTTTCTTTTTCAGTTGAAAAATAACATCTATCATCTTTTGAAAAGATTATGGGTAAAGTTATCTTAATTGTATATTTACTACATGTTTGGAATTGTGCAGTACATTTTTAGATTGAAAATATGCCTTAAAAATCATGACAATAATTTACATTGATTCATTATTTTTAGATTTCAAAGAACTTGGTACGTTAAGTATAACAGAGCGGCCCTGTCTCCAAATTTGATTTCAGTTTTTTACAAACATGCCTACGATGTGTCCTTTCAAAATCATTTTATTTTTTTTTAATTATCACAAACCGTTTTTCCGTCAGAGGTCTCGAAAAATGGGAAGTTTTCTTTAAAAATTGCAAATTTTGACGTGATAACGTCATCACGTCGTTACTGATTTTAACGTTACGTTAAAAGAAATCTGTAAATTCTCTGAACCGGAAACTATTTACTTTAACCTGCCCCATGTTCCAGAAAACAATTTTGAACTTTTATTTCAATTCATCGTAATGTATCTTTAATAGCTGGAAGGAGTATATCAATTTAAATGAAAATATAATTTTATTACAAACGATTTCATCAGACAAGTAATGAAGCTTGATTCATCCATACAGACGAGACAAGGTAGTACTTCTTTTAAAATGTGCTCGTATCAAATTCATCATTTTTTATGTAAAAATGTCCTAATGATTTCTTCAGTCATTTTCCGGATTGTCTATGAAGTTACATTAAAATTTTTAAAGATACATGAATCAGTATTAAAAAGAAAATTGGAACGTCCCATATAAAGTTGTCAAAATTGGATTTTTGGCAATGAAAAAGCCATCAACACCACTCCCCTTTTCCATTCCAACAAATGGCAGCGCTATTAATTTCGTTTTTTTTTTTTTTGTTTGTTTGTTTGGTTTTTTTTTTTTTTTTTTGGATAAACTTATAAATTACTCACTATTACGGGGTTACGAGGTGTCTTAAACTGCGTTAAAATTTTTTTCTCTGATGTTAGGATTTCTTTTATAGATCGTTATTTATTCATTCCAGTGGATCCGCTTTACTGCATGGTTCATGTAAAATACCCTAACCAGGAACAATCCCCAATATACTTACACACAATCACTTTCTATATTAAAACCACAAGAGGAGACCGGTTATAAGAGTCCTGATTTATGAGGCCATTCCAAGTTTTTTTCTTTGTTTAGCGTCCATCCTAAATTCGAAAAACTATCTTCCTATCCGAGAAAACACACAAACCAAAAGGGGGAAAACGCAGCATTTTCAGAACAGTTCTAGATTTTTTTTTATTATCATTTGAGACCTCTCCTCGCCATAAAACTTAGTTTAACTACTAGTAATTGAAATAAAAAAAATTAATACACCACTTAAAAAAGAGAGATGTCAATCCCAAAAAAAGTAAAATGCATTACAGAGATTCGTATTTGTTGATTTTAATTTGAGTTAAATTTGTGTTTGCATTTCAAAGCTTTGTTTTTATCAATTTTAATTTGTATTTGTTTTTAATTTCATAACCTCAAAACCAACTCGTCCGCGTACACTGCACATAGAAAAAAAACAACATAAAAACTTCGAATGGCCTTATCATAACTTGCGTTACAGACCTTGAAAAATTTTCCTTCAAATAAAAACCGTGAATCTCCAAAGGCTTAAAAAAGGGTGTGCGATTTGTTTCGATCAATTTTTCGATTAACAAAATATTTTTTTATAGCCAATGCTAATAATTTAATTTTAGAGACAAACACAGTACTTTGCATGTACATACTCATTATTTGATTAACAAAATCGAAAATTATATGTCTAAATCTGCGTAGTGAATTCGACAGGAAATGCACACGAATTCTCGGGAAGGGATTCAGAAGCCTGTAGTACACCTTAACGGGCATAATTCCCTAAAACTAAAAGTTATAAAAATAAGGATATAATTTTATGTGTATGATTTGCATATAGAGTTTATTCGCGTCAGCTTTGAATATATGCGCATGTCGTCTTCAAAGCAATGCAGCATGAAACGGCAGACACTTGCATTTATATCGATCAGTAAAGATCGATCAACGGTCACAGTCCAGTGGGGAGCCAAAGGAAATTGGAAAGGGATGTATTTAGTTTTAAATCAAATTCTTGATATATTCTTTTTATTGGTACTCATTACAGTACATGTATAACTTGATTATCAGTAAGCCCCCCCCCCCCCCCCCGCCCACTTCTATTTACATAGAGACAAAATACAAATAATCGAAATGCACAATAACAGAACACTCACATAGAAGAATTAAAATTCACTTTCACGTCCCTTTTTATAAGCTACATAGAGATTTTATTTCTAGTTAAGTTATCAAATTATACGAAATCTTATGTTATTTTGTTACTTGTGGGAACAATACGCAAAACACGTCACAATGCTTCTTTATAGAGTTATCCTTGCCATTCCCGGATT
The DNA here is from genome assembly GCF_033153115.1 of Saccostrea echinata. Lineage (NCBI taxonomy): Eukaryota > Metazoa > Mollusca > Bivalvia > Ostreida > Ostreidae > Saccostrea > Saccostrea echinata. The sequence continues at coordinate 2,658,225 of NW_026889782.1, read as the reverse complement.
ATAACACTAGCTTGATTATGTACTTTTTCATGTTAGTGTCCGATAAAAAAAAAATCTTAAAAAATATACCTAACAAACTGCTGACATGGATTGCAAGACGATACATTACGTCATCTACTAAGACAAAAACTGCATTAAAATAGATAAAGATTTTCTTTAGAACTCCTCCCTATGTTTACATGTTACACAGCCGTAGGTAAGATATTTGATATATTTCGGTGACAATGATAATTTTATCACCTCTTTTGGATACATTAACTCTCTGGGGCATTTCCTTGTGCATTTGTCCTTGCAGTAACGATAAAATACTTTTAATTTGTTTTTTTTTCTTCTGGAACGGATATTTATCACAGACGGACGTTGAATCTTTAAAATTTAGCGATAATGTGCACCGCCGTTTTCACAGAGGTGTTATTGGACAGTTGCTCCTCCAGCCCCAATGAACATCTATTGGAATACTGAACATATTTCCTACGAAATATATTACTATTATTTTATGGATAATCTGGATAAAATCCTTTTAAAAATACTCGCTTACTTCAAGATTAACAATAGTGTACATGTAGTTAATATGTACATTCGTTTTTTTATACAGATAAATATCTATAGAGTAATCTTTTTTTCTTCTTTTTTTCATTTCAAGACTTGGAATGCCTTAAAATGTAAATAGGAAAACAATTTCTGAAAAAAAGAAATAACGAGTTAAACCATCGATTATGGAGCGGAAAGGGGGTGTCTTTTCCACAAGTAATGCAAGATCGTGTTTGTATTTCTTACAGAACTGGGAACAGATAATCTTTATTTATTGACAATAAAAAAGGTTGATTGTTTCATGTTTCACTTAAATTTTCGTAGAAAATACCGAAAGCGTACACCACTGTATACGTTTTTAAGCCTTATAAACTTGGTCAACATAATTATCTAAAATTCCTTGTAAATTATAAATCAAACCCAATTTTACTTGAAAACACTGATGTCAATATTCCGATCAGCATGATAAATGTATATATATAATTAATAAGTATAAATACATGTAAGAACTTTTCCATTCCCAGCTGCTGACCTTCAATAAGTAAATATAGGTCGGCAGTGGCAGATTTAGAAGTATTTAGTCATATATAAACACTTCCTGATTATGCGATAAAACACTAGAATCCTTTCTGACATAATTAATTTTGTCAAATGAAAATCTGCAACAATACAATGACAAGGCTAACAAGTTTTGAAAAGAAATGTTCAAATGGTGACTGCTATACATGTAAGCCAAGCTTCCAATCTACCTCCCCACCCCAACCCCCAAAAAACGTTAGCTATTGTCTTTTGACATTCATGAATCCCAGACATATATAAATTGAAAACGAATAAAACATACTTAAGATGATTTTCAACCAAAAATGTTAAAAATAATCTTTTCTTGAAGTCAAATAAAGTCGATGTCCACTATGAAAGAGACGCGCGTTTTAATTGGAGGTACATTGTACATTTAGGATTAAATGTAAATTGATTGTCTGAACCTTCCCAACTTATGTCGTTAAATTACTCTTTCACGCTGTAAATATTGATTGAATATTTATCATAGTTACGAAGACTGAAGAATGTTTCAAGTACATATTTTCAACATGATTGCTCTTTGTGACGTCATTTTTTTCAATGCATTGCGTCACTAATATACATGTAATGTCCCATAGTAAAATTTCACTGAGAAAGGTTCATATGGTTTTCATTTGCATAAATAATTCTATTAAATTAATTTTTTTTTTCAAACGCAGAATTGAATTTAAAAGACAATAAAAAAAATAATAAACCCTTCAGATATAGAATTAAACAATTAATTTCTTTAAAAATATAGATTTTATTGTGGAGAAAAGGTGACGTCTATCCAAAAATGCAGCATTTTAACTTCATTTTTTTGTAAAAATGGATGTGGCCGCACTTTTGTAAGGTTATTTTTTCTCTTTAATATTAAAAATCGTAGTGTATTTGTTCTTTCTGCAAAGTTTCGCATACATACTCGGATGCGGCTATATCGAAATATAGACTTGAAGAGGAGGAAAATGTCCAAAATAGGGGAATTCCGGAATATTAGACCGGTTTTGAACGTTATATAAATGAAAGGGCACGTGAGTTGAGAAAAAATTATTCCTATTTCACACACAGGGAAACCTTAAGGACATACGCAACGTAGTTTGAACTTTATTGTCTTTTTCCCTGGAGTTGAAGAGTTCCAATACTTAAAGGAACTGTGTGCTACATTCAAATGTCTATATATGCTATTGTACACTTCTTCTAAAACAAGTTTGGATAAACAAAACATCTAGAATATATCCTTAGTAATTTTTGTATATTTTTCTTTGAATTATACAAGAATTTTCATCAATTGATATCTTTTCAAAACCCCTGGTAATGCATGCTGATTTTTTGTCTACGAACATCTGATGCCACTATAATCTTAAATTAAGAATATCTTGAAAAATTACCAGTAGGTAAGGTACGTTGCATATGTCCTTAACAGTTAATTGATACAATTGATAGAATGTAATCGTGCGTTTAATTTTTGCCGATTTTACAGGGCCGTAAATCGGTCTTAACGTACCCAGCTCTTTATCAAAAAGAAGGAAAAAAACTGAAAGTGTTCTAAAACTCACTTGATTTCCTTTTACGAACAATGTTGAATAAGACATAGGGGGATGATACTGCTTTGAGTGTTAAACAAAGAACATTATGGAATTAATTTTGTACTATCAATAGGTCTGAAATTTTGAGAAAATTTTATTTCTGTAGAAAATGTTCACACCTAAAATTATCAAACAGTTTTAAAGATGCATTTTTCCCAAGCGATGAAAATGTTAATTGTTTTCTTTTTTTCACTGCTAAACCTCATTGAAGATAATATTTTTACTTACCTTTTTTACATTGAGAACCTTTGAAACCAGGTATACACCCTAGACAATCCCCTGTAATGCTGTTACATCTTTGTTCCTGACAATTTTGAGGACATGGTTGGTTACAATGTTCTCCGTAATAGCCCAGAACAGGGCATCCTGTTTTATTTGAAATGAGGATTGTATCATTCTCAACGATGTTAAGAACAATATTGTGGACGCTTATAAGATACTTTTTTTTTAATTCCAATCATAGAGCACTATTTTTTAACTTACCATATACTTCCAGTTCACATAATTCATTGTATGCATATTGAGAGTAGTAACTTGGGTACGTCACACCCGACCTCCTCTCGTTGTAGTATATAACATAACGTCCATGTACAGGACAGCTTATTGTCTGGTTCTCTGTTGGTGTACCGTCCACTGTTTGTATCTCATGGAAACAAAGATAGCCATCGTCCTTCACCGTGGTATTAGAAACATAGAGGAAAAATCCAGCAAATCTTTTGTAGTATACGCCAGGGCCTGAACAAAGATATTTAATTGCTGCTTTTCATTTTTTTCCCATTCTTTCTTTCTTTTCTTTTCTTTTTTTTGTTTGTTTGTTTGTTTGTTGTTGTTTTTTAAATCAGTAGTACGTTTACTATTTGAGAATTGTATCTGTACATATCATAGACTTTTTCAGATTTTAAAATGTTGACAATTTTGGTAACTTAACCATCGCACAGGCTCTACTGGTCTTTAACCAAAAGAGCGCATCTTAACTCAATAAAATATATAGATTTTTATTCTAATTCGTACTAGGAAGTCCATCCGTCCTGTAATAGATGAGGATGTGACTAATGCTGACCATTCTCCCTAAATCAACCCACCACTTAGCTGTCCTTTTTGTACTTGCCGATATTGTACACTGTTCCCCTCCTGCTGAACGATCCGTATATTTTCCATCAACCGCCTTTTCTGCTCCCCAGGCCGTTTCTTTACCTGGAAACGCGTTCTCCTGCGAGGCATTTCTCCGTAATGCGAAGTTAACTTTTAATGAATTGTAATTCAAATCAACCATTCGATATCCCTTTATCAGTTCAGTTGTATATGCCAATATCTTTTAAGACTCAATGTTCATAACATCTTTATTGAAAACAACTTTTAAAACAAGGAAATAACTTACAATAACTACAGCGCGGCCCTTGGTATCCTGGTTGACAACCATTCACACAGTTTCCAGTAACGACATCACACTGATTTCCCTTACATTTTTCTGGACATGTTTGGTTACAATATTGTCCATGATATCCAGGAATACGGCAGCCTGTTTAACATTTCATAATGATTATTCCCTGCTTAAAGTATAAGTAGAGTTCTTTTTCCATTTCACAGAAAACTGCAGAATTGAGAGAGAATTCGCACATATTGATACAAAAATACAACACAAATACAACACTTTTTATCATGGAGAGGAATAACCCCACCCCCACTTTTTTTCAAACGGTTAATTTCGTATGAAATGAATACTGTTAATTTAGTTTGAAAATATCCTTACAATCTTTTTAGGAAGTCAAATATTTAGCCAACTCCTCCAAAAAAAATCTTATCTAAAATGTTGGAACATAACAAACCCTCCACCCCACTCTTCCCCGTTGTCAATTATTTTTTAGGTATGTTATCAATTCATTTTCCGACTGCCCCACATCAGATTAGATTAAAATTGTTTGTTTGCTGACATATATCGCTACACAAGGATCCGAGGAAATCCCATCCAGGGTCATCTTCCTGTAACCTTTCCAACTTAATTTTTTATTAAATTGGTAATACACTGTAGTTAGAAGGACACAACTTTCAATTGCTGTAATGATATTGAAATATTTGAGCACTTTGTCGTCATAACCATATTACTTATTTTGATATCTTTCAGGCATTAACATCATTAGGGGTAACTTTCTTCTAACAGGGTGCCTGTGTACCGAATTTGATGTCTGAAAACAAATAGTACTAAAGGTACATAGCCGACAAAATACCCCATGTCTAGTGTCTGATGTTTAAACTCCTTGGTTAGTGTACCAAGTTTAATGTCTGCCAAGTGAATAGTGCTTAAGATATTGTGCAGTCTATATATTTCTATGTCCAGTTAATCGCTTGAACTTTGAGACTGGGACCCAAACAATCTACTTCTCAATGGGAACCAGTGGATTATGTTTGAAGTGTTCACAAAATAATGCACATATACTATCTCTCTTTGTCAAGTAATTTGACAATTGTCCATTGATCTAGTGACCTCAGATGTACTTCAGGGGTTAACAGTATTCTTAATTTGATGTCTGTAAAGCAAACAGTTCTCGAGATATTGGTCGGTCGGTAGATCTAGTGTTGTCGCTCAATATCTTGAGAACTATTTGCTTTGTCTATTTGTTTGTTTGTTTGTATGTTCTTTAACGTTCCTCTCTAGAATTTTTCACTCATATGGAGACGCCACCACTTGCCGATGGAGAGCTGCAAATTTTGACCTATACTCGGCACTCAGGGCCATTGAGCAGTGAGGGATCTTTATCATGCCGAAACGGTCTCATCCGAAGGACCGGTCTCCATGTCCCACATTTGGATTTGTCCCCGCGAGGTAAGGATCAACTCATTACTCTGCGACTCTAGAGCGAACGATCTAACCACTGCGCCACACGATTGACGAGAACTGTTTGCTTGACAGACATCAAATTTATTACACTGGTAACCCCTAAACACTAGGTCTACCGATTGACCAACAAACCGACCGATAAGTGGAAGTAATTTGCCCTCTAGCTAAAGGCTGACATATTTTTTCATAAAATTTAATACATATTAAAGAACTCGTACTAATTCGACATTCGGAAAATGGAGGTAGATTGCTTGATTGTATATTGTTTTACGTCCCGTTTAAGAATTTTTCACTCATATAAGGACGTCACCATGATTGATTGATTGTATACTGTTTTACGTCCCATTCGAGAATTTTTCACTCATATAGAGACGTCACCATATACCGGTGAAGGGCTTCAAATTTTGACCTTTACTCGGCACTCAGGGCCATTGAGCAGTGAGGGATCTTTATCGTGCCAACGCCTGCCGTGACACGGGGCCTCGGTTTTTAAGGTCTCATCCGAAGGACCCGCAACTTTCACTTCAAAGTGCCGAGCGCATGGCGAAGGAACAGTTGCTACCTATTTTTTATCGACTTAGGTCTGTCGCGGCCGAGATTCGAACTCACGACCTCCCGATCACGGAGCGAGCGCTCTTCCGACTGAGCTACCGTGAACGGTAGGACGTCACCATATACTGGTGAAGGGCTTCAAATTTAGAACTTTACTAAGCACTCAGGGCCATTGAGCAGTGAGAGATCTTTAGCGTGCAACACTTCAGAGAGCCAAGCGCTTGGCAGAGGATCAGTTGGTACCTATTTAGACTTATGCCAGTCGCGGCGAGGGTTCGAACCCACGACCTTCTTAGCTACCGTGAAATTGACATAGAAGTAAACATAACTGCATAAAGAAAGAAACTTCCTTTTTGTACAAATGAAAGACAGACATGTTTTACCGTTTTTTAAACGGGGGAGCGGCAGACAGAAAATAAATGGAAAGCAAAACAAAAAGAAATTGTCTCAACACGAAAATCCAAATTAGGGATTAGGGAGAGGGAGGGTTTCCACAAGCAATTCAATACATTACGATGGGAAAATTTGACTATATTGCAATAAAATGGGGAATGGAGTGGCCAATCAGTCTTTCAATGATCATTTTCAACAGTAAAAGGTATTGCTTGGGAAAAGGGGGAAGCCACTTACTCCCCTTCCCCGATATTAGGTGCCTAAGCAAAAAAAAAAAAAAGAGCAAATGTCTGGACTTTTTAAAGACAGAGTGTTTGTTTGTTTGTTTATTGTTTAACGTCCCTCTTGAGAATTCTTCACTCATATGGAGACGCCACCACTTGCCGGTGGAGAGCTGCAAATTTTGACCTATACTCGGCACTCAGGGCCATTGAGCAGTGAGGGATCTTTTTCATGCCAGCACCTACTCCAACACGGGACCTCGGTTTATACGGTCTCATCCGAAGGACCGGTCTCCACGTCCCACAGTGGGATTCGAACCCGCGACGTAAGGATCAACTCCTTACTCCGCGACTCTAGAGCAAACACTCTAACCACTGCGCCACGCCGGCGACTTTAAAGACAGAGTAAGACTAGGTAAAGGTCATAATTCCTAGCTCGTATACTTGTAACCCATAATTCTATAACTAAATTCCGAGATAATGGCACATTGGACAAGGCGACGACCCTGAATAGGATTTTTTCACATCCTTATGTAGCGATATATTTTGACAGATTCCATCTACGTATCAATAATGTCGTATAAGGTGACGGATAAAAAAAAAACTTGATTCTACATTCTTACGTTATTAAGTAAATTAAGGAAAACTCAAATGATAATGGATCCCTTTCGAAGTGGTGGCTATTTTTCCCCTTGGGTATTATCAAAGCAGGAAAGTTTTGGAAATGATTGATTGATCCATCATAGGTTGATAGTCCATGTATTCCGTGTATTGGTTACGATATTCAAAAAGCCACGACGTTGGTACTTAGGGCCCAAATGTAATATCTAAGGTGATATATGTATGGAACTCACCGTAAACTTCTATTTCACACAGTTCACTGTATGCATATGTAGAGTAGTAAGTGGGATACGTCACATCTGTTCGCCGCTCATTGTAATATATGACATATTGTCCATATATAGAACAGTTGATCCTCTGGTCTTCTGTCGGTGTACCGCTTACGTTCTGTATCTCATGAAAACAAAGATGACCGTCTTCTTTGGATGTTGTATTTGAAACGTAGAGAAAAAAGCCAGCAAATCTTGGAACGTATGTACTTGGACCTAGAAAATAGTAAATGCAAACTTTATATCTTCATTCATTTTATTTCACATAAAAACAACTCTGAGATGTTATAACGAATTTGACTTATCGACTTTTGCTTAACTTATTCTGCGATATGCTACACTGCTGGTGAGTACTCGCTTAAAATTCTAGTTGCAACTCTATACTATCGATAAGATTGAAAAATCAAAATGATAAATGCTATAAGAGTACATGTAGTTACACGAACATTGTATGAATGTTCAGAATTATGTTTTAATTCAATGGTAATCGTTGTTAAGTATTCTTATTAATGTAAGTGGGAGATCAGATTCCATTAAATTGTGATACAGAATTTGAAATAAATGACGAAGAATTAATGACATATATACTTATTGTCACGAAAGATTACACGTACAATATATAAAAAAATCTTTCTTTTAATTCAAATATACAAGTAATCTATGAAATATTTAATTGATATCATATTCTTCATAACTTCGCTTGTCCAAATGAAATATGAATATAAATTACGTATAACGGAATGATAACAAAAGAATTATATTCAGTCACTTTTTTCATAGCGTTCACTTACAAAAATGTAAAAGAGACACGTGTATCAAACTAGTCATTTTCCTCAACAAATAATAGTTTTGCATTTCAAATACGCATATAAACCCCTAGATCTAGCGGGCAATAGAATGACGCGAACAGCTATATTCATACCTCTTGACCACGTGACTGACAAGGACCTTAAAGAAACTCAAATAAAACATACAGCTCAAAAAAACCTCTTTTTTTTTTAAACTAATTCATTTATTATAAAAATAAATATATTGCTAATAAACAAACGCGCAAAAAAGTTTTTGCAATTCTATTTTAGTTTTCATAGATTTGATTAATAATTTACTATGACGAACTCAGTTTCTCCTCTTTTTGAACAAGTAACAGCCTTCACTAATTAAGGGCATGTTAAGAACTAAGTTTTCACAGATCAACGTCCCCGCTACCGTGCCTCCACATTTTTTATTAATAAGTTAATGGCATGTTGTCAGTAAAATAAAGTCTCCTTTATTTTACCTTAAATGTTTTAGCTTTGTTTAGAATATAACCAACTTATTCAAGCAATCAAATGTTTCCAATTCCCGTGAAGAATCGATACCTCATGGTGAAGAATACTAGAAGTTCTATTTCTGTTATATTGAACGGTGTTTGATTGGTTCAATTAACAGTAATATGGGCGTTTCTTGACTGGTTTTATTTCTCACACAAAACGAAAAAGAAGGAATTCAAGACATACATGAACGTTTTATAATTATATTTAAAGTCCTTGGAATTCACATTTTCTTTTTAATTTTCATTGTAATTTTTTGTCGCATTTCTGAATACTAAGTTTTTTTTATCACACACTTCGGTACATACATAAAAATACAATCGTCGTCATATATATCAGAGACCGGTTTTGTTTCTGAAGACCGATTTAAAGTACTATATTCATCATTTTTTTTGGTGCAGGAGGAGCGACAGTGTTGCAAATATCCTTCAGTATAGGAAAAATGTTCTCGTCGGCATCTTTAATGGCGCTAGAGCGATGACCACTCCTGCTGGCTTCGGCCTTAAATTGTCAACCAAAATTATATAGAAAAATGAAACAAGTCATGGTACAAGGATATTCTTGACTCAGTTGCTTCACTATCTTACTTATTCCACACCCTCAATAAATCAATATCATTTAAACCCTTGCCAATTTAGCGGGTTTGTTGTCCATTTTTAAACTGCACATGTTTCACATAGAGTGCATGTGCGTTCGATGTGTACAACGAGCTTCCAATTCAGAACATGCCACAAATATGACAAAATCGTAGGAGAAATTTATTTTTGAATCATGATTTGATTGGCTGGGGTTCTGTTCCAAGTCAGTAAGATTATATACTGAAAGGGAAAAGAAACGCAGGGTAAACTTTTAAAGTGGTTTTATGTTATTTCTTCGAAAGTATTTTTCAGTATTGTAATCTAATATTTAGTATCATCTTTAGTCTACAAGAAACTAAAAATTTGATTTTGACTGGTATTTCATAAGTTTCTGAATCTCATATTACGGTACCCCCACCCCCCCAAGTGAAAATTTAAAAAAAAAATCACCTATGTCTCCCGCGTTTTTCACAGCCTTGTTCCTCCTCTGCATGGAGTTCACTACAGCATTTATCTTTCTCATACGAATATTATTCAATCATTCCGACAATGTAGCCCTTAGCTGGTGGAGAGTCACTTCGGCTTTCCGACGGCTTATAAGCCAAGTCGAGTTTGTCCAAATATGTTCAATCGAAGAAAAAGATGAACTTATCGAAGGCCAGTCGAGCTTGTTAATGTGAATATTTGGCAGAAAGTCTTGACAATCTCTAGCTGCATTGGTCCGGGGGTAAAGAATTCTGAAAAATTAGACTACAACGCACGTGCGCATGAGTCGAAAAGAACACTGACGTAAACTTGACAAGCTCCCAAACCAAAATTGCGGAATCGGGTTTCTTTCAGTTTATGGATAAATGTTATGATTATTATTGTCTACTTTATTAATAGAGGTTTAATGGTAATGAGATGTCAATTTTATTTGTACGGAAATTACGGAATTTTTACAATGTTACGCGCCAACGTCATCGTCACGGTTGGTTTTGAGACCCTATCTAGAGATAAATAAGACGTTCTGTTATGGAAAAATTCTCCACAAACTGCACATCAACACGTTTTTAAGTCCTTTTCTTCAGTTTACTTATACAATGCAATAGGCATACCCCATGGAACTTCCGTCAGCTATTCCACGATTGCAAGAAATTCAAATTGTCTGTAAATATCGAAAAAAAATGTGTATACTTCAGGTGCTTCAAATGGTATTAGACGATCTCTAGAAAGCTGCCTTCATTTATTTGCTCGTGTTTTTGGTTTCTTCCTTTTTCCTTACATGATGTCATACAATTCACGGTCGAGTCATTCTGAACACCGATTTTAGAGCGCAATAACAATTATGCCCCTCCGACCAGTTTTCTTACTTTTAGGCCAGACACTCAACAACTCTACGCATATAATGTTACCCTGCGTTTCTTTTTCCTTTCCGTATATTAAGAGAAACCTTCGTCTGCTCCTCTCAATCTCAAAAACATCATTCATGACAAGTCTAGTGACATAAGTATAGGATACTTCTTCGTGCAAACGTAGGGGCAATTGAATACTTAAAATCATGTAACATGCATCAGCATCTACATTTAAGCTTTATTAAATAAAGATGATGACTAATCAAGTACTAACAGTAGCTTTTATTCTTTTCTAACTTATGAAAATATATTTCATAGCTAGTACAAAGTTTGTAATTGAAGTGTTATACATACTAGGAAAATTGTCCGTTCTGTAGTAGATTTTAATATAACTTATGCTGACCACACTCGCTAGATCTACTCTAAGAGTAGCTGTCCGTTTTGAAGGTCCCGATACTGAACATTGGTTCCCTGCCGCTGAACGGTCAGAGTAATTACCATCCACCGCCTTGTCCGCTCCCCAGCCCTCTGAATGGGAACTCTCTTGCCAGGCGTGTCTCCTCAATGCTAAATTTTCTTCATCAACAAAATAACCAATATAATTATTAAACAATACAATAAGCATAGTATTAGTAATTTTAGACTTGAACTGTTATCCAGGATTTATTCGCATATGGGCAATTTCTCAACGTTCCATAAGTTGAAAAACATTGTCCAATGAACAAATTTTCATTAGAAAAATAAACTTTTTATCACAATAATTGGTTATTTAAAGGAAATTATGATCAAACCCTTTAACCTTTTTCCCCAAAACCAGATTGGCGCAATTTCCTTGTTTATATTTAAAATAACAATTAAGCAACAAGACTGATACCCAAAGAACAGGAAAAAATACAACGTCATAGAAACATGTCTTTTAAGCTACCCTGACCTGAAAGCTCAAGTGAACTTTTCGAAAAATATTTTGTTCGGTCAGAAAAGACGAAACTTCTGTGTAAGCTTTCTGACATACATACACATGTAACGTCACCGTAGCGTTCAAAGAGGGATAACTAAATTTTCAATCTTTCGAATAAAATACACTGTCAAAGTTCGTTTAAAAGTTTATTTACACTATTTACACATGAAATAAAAATCACAACATCCAAGCATCACACATAGATTTTCCACAATTAATATTTTCACAATATGTTAAAACGTTTATCCTATATGTCAACTCCTTTACTTCTCTACTACAAATCTCACTGTCTGAAAACATCCCCCCTATATATAATATTGAGGCATTGCCCTCGAGGAGCAATGTTATGTAAACAACTGACTTTCTAAATATATAATAACGGAATCAAACATAAACAAACATAATGAAATAATTAAATGTCGTTACAACCCCCCCCCCCCCCCCTTAACTTTTGACTCCGTTCAAAAGGAACTATTCACAATCTTAATTATAGGGAAAAATATTATAAAACATCATAGACACAACAATAGACATGAAAAATATAATTTCAATTGACCCAGTGAAACATAGACTATAAACAAAACTTTCTTCCTGTCATAAAGCAATATAAACATGATATCAAATCACATTTATAATAAATATTTTCACAATTATTTACAAAACTTTTGTATACATCCAAATCATAAAACTCCCTCAACAAGTCTCACATTAACATGTTCATCATTAAAATGTTTTGGCACCTCATCCAAAATGTCTGTGGCTACCGACGCAAAGTCAATGTCTTTAGGGTCGATATCCTCTGAAAACACGATTTGCGAATCCCGCGATATTTCTTATGTCCCGCAAGGGTTGCGTCGTACGGTGCGGTTCATTACTAAATAAATGGTTGTTTTTGTCACCGTACAATTGTTGTTGATCGACATCTGTATGGTCTGCGGGCTCCTCTGCACAGTCATCATCACTTTCAGTGTTCTCGGAAATAATCAAATGACGCTTATCTTCAGCTTCTTCTGCGTTCTCCGATATCATGGTTCTTATATCACAAACAGAGTCACTTCCTTTGAGCAAGTTGTCGATGAAATCGAAGTCTGTAGAATACAAAGATATCTCTTCTAAATCGTCACTATCGATTAACTGGTTCACCGGTTCACTACGATCCTCTTCATCACTGGAGATGTCTTCATATAAATGACAGGTTTCTGCGTTACTTCATATCTCGCTCTCTCAACTTAATTATTTGTCGTTGATTTCTCCTCACTAGGTCTCCAACATCGTAATTTACTTCTCGCACTTTTCGGTCATAATTACGTTTTTGACGATATACCTCTTTTCCTGTCACATCTCTCACAATGTCGTATAATTCACAAAGGGAATTTTCCAGGGTACGCACATATTCTGCAGGTGTAGAAACACGCTATTCTTCCCGATTAACATTTTCCATCCCTAATTCAACAGGTAATCTCATTTCTTCTCCAAATACCATCCTGTATGGCTTAATCCCAGTCGTATTGTGCTGTTATATGCGAATACAACTCCATCTATAAGAATTTATCCCAGTCATTTTGATGTACAGAAATGTACTTTGATAACACATCTTTCACAGTTCGGTTTAACCTTTCAATCATTCCATCTGACTGAGGATGATAAGCGGTAGTATGCGTTTTGTTTATCTGCAACATTTTTCATAATTCCTGGAATATCTGGCTTTCCAATTGCACACCTTGGTCCGAATGTAATTCCTGGGGACAGCCATATCTCTTGATCCAGCCTCGGAATATGATATTTGCTACCGTCTCAGCCTCAATATCGCAAAGAGAAAATATTTCCGTAAATTTCGTAAATATCCGTTGTTTGTTTTAGGGAACGGGCCAGTTATGTCCACTGCTATTCGCTCAAATTTCACACCACTTAGATAAGTTTTCATGTATGCACGTTTCTTCTTACTTGGATGTTTTCGTTCCTCACATATATCACAAGAAGTCACATAATCATGTACACTTTTCCTGAGATGAGGCCAATAATATTGACTTTTATTTATCCTGTCCAGTGTTCTTCTGACGCCCATGTGTCCTGCTGTTTGTGCATCATGGAAATTCCACATAACATTGACCCTAAGACTTTTCGGCACACAAATCCGCAATCGCTCACAATCACTGTCAATCCATTTGATACACAGTACGCCTTGTTTCACAGTTAGTTATTCCCAGCGAGCATATAGGAACTTGCTTTCAAATCCTAATGAGGAAATCGAACTAATGGTGGTTTCTTAAATTAGGAATATTCTTTCCATTTAAGAAATCTAAACATATCCTTGCCGATCAACTGTGCCTCCCTAGTATTTCCCAAAGTTAAGGAATCCTCTGGTTGTTTCTTTTGCCTTGCTCGTAAAGGTCGGTTAGCTAGTACATTGACACTACTAGAATTCACAGTTGAGACGTCGTCATCAAATAAACCACGAAACGAATACACATTATTGTTCACTTTTACGGGCTAGGTTCTTAGTTGTTCTACGTGATTATATATTGGTCCTGAATACTTCTCTGTAACTTCCAAGTTTACATTGCTTGCACGTAATTCCATGTACATTAATTCTGCTCAGGCTATCGGCATTTCCGTGTCGCTTCCCTGGACTGTGCTGTATCTTAAACGTAAATGCAGCTAACTGTTGTAACCATCTCGCAATCTGTCCATCCGGGTCTTTAAATTTGTGCAACCCCACAAGAGATCCATGATCTGTCCTTAATGTGAATTCACGACCACGTAAATATTGTTTGAAATGTTTGATAAAGAACACAAGTGCTAACATTTCTTTGCGTGTTACACAGTAATTCCTTTCCGCTGTTGACAATGTTCTGCTTCCGTACGCAATCACTCTTTCATTTCCACCTTGAATTTCAGATAGAACGGCTCCTATGGCGTCCCTTCTTGCGTCCGTATCCAGAATAAAGGTCCCTCCATTTACGTCTGGATAACCAAGAATAGGCGCACTCACTAGCTTACTCTTTAGCAAACAGAGAGCGTCATCACACTCTTGAGTCCACGTCCACATCTTATTTTTTGCTGGTAAGTTAATGTAGGCATCTTGTAATTTTTGCAAAGTCTTTAATAAATCGTCGATAGTAGGACACAAGGCCTAGGAAACTTCAGAGTTCACCGACATTTGTTGGCGTTTTCTAGTTATTAACTGTATCAGTTTTACTAGGGTCAGTTTTAACTCCTTCTTCTAAAAAAAAAACATGTCCTAAGAATGTCACTTCTTTCCTAAAGAATTTTCATTTCTTTGCTTTTAATTTCAAATTAGCTGAATTCAAGCGATCAAACACTGATTTAAGATTTTTCTGGTGCTCTTCAAATGTTCGACTATAAACAATGATGTCGTCCAGGTAGAGAACGGTATTATGCCATTTTAATCCACTCAGTGCTTGTTCAATGACTCTCTGAAAAGTGACGGGGGCATTACACAAACCAAAAGGCATGATGTTGTATTCGTATAATCCGCCTCGAGGTGTTCCAAATGCAGTTTTTTTCCTTATCACACTCACGCATTGGAATCTGATGATAGGCCATATTTAAGTTTAATAATGTAAACCATTTTGATCCAGATAAAGCGTCTAAGTCGTCAGCAATTCTGGGGATCGGATACGCATCCTTAATTGCTTGAGCATTTAACCTTCGATAATCAACACAAAAGTCTCCAACTTTTATTTTTCTTCTGGACTAACACTAAAGGAGACAACCATGGTCTTGTTGTTTTGTCAATTAACCCTTGATTCTTTAACTTTTCAATTTCCGCATCTAAAATATCTCTTTTAAATATAGGAACTCTCCTCACTGGTTCTTTAAACATGGTTTCGTCACTCAAATCGATGCGATGTTCACCTAAATTTGCATGCTGTGCAGGCAGATTGGGGTCTGCAAATGAATCTTGGCGATTTCATAAAAATGTCTTAAATACTCTTGCTTGTTCCGGGAACAGGTTTTCGCATCTTTTGCGAAACATATTACACAAAAACTCGGGAAGTTCAGCTGATCCATTTCCCACTGATACATTTCACACCGTCATATCTTGTTCTAAAGAATCCAACACATCTTTCACTGGTGTCAATAAAGCAATCTCTGTGTTCTTCTTAACACAAACTTCGCTGTCGCCTGGGTTAAACACTCGCGCATAGATGACCTCATCTCCGGCATTCACTAACACATGCGCAATTGCGAGTAAATGCGTGTGGACAAACAGTTTAAGTGGCACTAAAATTCTTTCCTTGGATTTTGTACCCGAAATCACTCTTGATTTAATCACGGCTTCATACTTCGGGGGAATCACTTCATCCTCCATTGAAACCACCAGGCAGCCTTGATCTTCATCACTTGTGTGCGCACAATTTATCATCATATGATTACTTTGATAGTCCCACTGGCACTCAAACTAAGTCATAAGGTCCTGTTAAAGCAAGTTACTTTTCACTCCTCCAACAAATACTCGAAAATATACACTTATTGGCCCCATAGTGAACATTTTTGCAGTTCCTATAACATTAATAGTAGTTCCATCAGCAGTCTCAAACTTTTTCCGCGCAGGCTCTAGTACAGGTCTCTCTCGAGGAAGTATACTGTAGTACATGTCCTCTGTAAAGAAGGTATTTATCGCACCTGTGTCGATTTTCCACTCCAATGGCGTACCTTGCACTAACCCTTTGACAATTATTCCGGGTTTGCCCTCCACAATAACACCAGGCATTACCGCCCCTGAGTTGAAATCTATGTGCGCTTCATCTAACCCCTTTTCGTCCTAGCAAAACCAATGTGATGTTTCAAATCCACTGTACTAGGCCTCTCATGTGCTTTGACCTTGACCGACGCATGGCCTACTGCCCCGGTCGGTTCCGGTTTAACTGCGGATTGACATTTTGTTGATTACGCTGGTGTTCACGAGTTCCGGTCCAACCACTCTGCTTGGTTCTATTATCACGGTCCCCCTTTGGGTAATCTCGTATTAAATGCTACGTGGAATTGCATCTGAAACATTTTTATAGCCTTTTTCAAACTAGCTGTTGATTTATCTTCCCTTTTCCGCTTGTCTCCCTGAGCATTCCTTACATCATAAACTTGAGGTGGATACATGGCTGCTGTGACTGCCTCGGCAAGAGAATTTGGTCTGGTCCGTTTAACAGCAAGTCTAAAATCATTATTTACACTGCAGTTGTCCAAAAACGTTTTTTATTGAACTTTCCGATACATATTCCCTATTGTCAGGATAAGCTCTCCTGTACAAGTCCGCTTTGGCCTGCCCAAAATCTCGGAATGTTTCGTTATCCCTTTTACGTCTTAATTTTGCCTCTGCAATATAGCTGTCTTTCAATGCCGTATGACCAAATCGTTGATTTAAAGCATTTTTCAGGGAATTATAATCTTGTAAAATCGTCTCCGGAAGTCCATTTGCGTAAACTTCAGCCTGGTCTCTGAGTGTTGTTAAAAGAATTCGTCTAGTACGTTGTTCCGTCCATTGGTTTAGGTTTGCGACATTCTCAAAATATCGTATAAATTCACTCCAGATTGCAGTTCCGTCTCCTTTAAAGGTGCGTTTGAGGGGTATATTGACAAGAGAATTTCCGGCCGGCATTCCTGGAGATAAATAGGTTGAATCTACAGGTGAATATGGGTTAAAACGTGTTCGTCGTCGTCTTGTGCTCGTCACAGGGGATCTAGGTTGTTCACCGGCATCTTGATCTCTATTAGAGCAAAATTTCCAAATAGCACTTAGCAGTATAGCACATGCCAGAGTTAGCACAGCAAGAAACTGAAATTCCCATTTGAATTGTATTTCTAGGTGTGCCGGGAGCAAATGGTAAAATCCAGCAATCACTGATGTACAAAACACCACAAACAAAACCAGAATGTTACAAATCCTTTCCATCCCCAACTGTTCTCAATTTCCTGATCACTTAGTTCTGTTTCGGGTCGTTCTGGCGTTCTAACATCGAAATCGACTTCTGGTGTGTCGAGTAAATCTGTATTTTCAAACTCCGGTAATAAATTCCGGCGCACCGAGGGAGTTCTTGGCGCCCTGGTGGTCTCGGGGGTTCTCACAGTGTCCATTACTATTTCCTGTCTTCCTGAATGAGTCCAGAATAACGTAATCACAATCACAATATGGGTCACAAACACAATATAAACTAGTGCTAATTGTAACGGGAACCGTTACATATGTTCCCCAAACGGCTCCCCAGTCCCTTATGATGCCCCATTCCCTAAAAGCTTCAATATATTAGACAATACTTTTGTTATATAGATAGACACTTTATTTTTAAGGGTATTTCATTGGAAAACTACTCCGATATAGCTATATGGGTTTTAGCCAATCAAATTTCAGCGCATGTGCTTGCACATGTTTTCTACATTTTTCAGATTAATTTTCCTATAGTGTCTCACAATACATACATTTGTGTTAAATATTAAAGAATTTCATTGAAAAATAAGAGAGATGTAACCCTTTAAGTATTAGCCAATCAGAATTCAGCATACTCGCATGCATGGCCTTGCATTCAATTTTGATAGTATCATAATGTAAGAGGTCTATGTGCCTATCCATGTCGTAAATTTCATCCTGTTTTGTTGAAAACCAAGGGATTTATTGACATTTAAAGTTTTATCCAATCAGATTGCAGCACACCTGCATGCGCGTGTTTTCAAGAAATTTCATATATAACATGTTGTAGCACCTTATAATATATACTTATATTTATATTTTCAAAGTATTTTGTCAAAAAACAAGGATATTATTGAATTTTTTGTATCAGCCAATCAGAGAAGAGCGCACGTGCATGCGCGTGAGATCACGCTAATTTGACCATGTTATCTTGTCTAGACCACTAATATTTTGAGTTTCAAAGCAATTCATCAAGAAATATAAAAGTTACGGCTTCAACAAGTATGTCAGTCATTTCACTCATTGCACGCGCATGCATGTGCGCGCAAAATGACCTTCGTTCCGAACACCTACACAACATGCCTATTAACCCTGAAAAGGTTTCATGTCAATCGGATGAGTGGTTCTATGAGAACACTCCCGGACAAAAAAGTACCGGAGAAGAAAGTAGAAAAAAAGAATAGTAATAATAACTAGAAACTCATTGCGAGCAATGAGAGGTCTTCCGTCCGAATCTGAAAAAAAAAAACGAAAATTCAAGCTGAGGAAGTGATAAAAGAAATTCAGACACTCTGGAAATTTAACCCTGGTCGTCAGCGTGAAAATCCAACGTGCTAGCAATTAACCTTTTTGCATCACTTCCTGTCACGATCGGAAGTAACGGCGATACAAGATTTTCTCACGATTCAGATAAACTGATGACTGACTATCAGTCCTGAAAGTTTTAGACTTCAGTCCTTAATTGTTGCCGAGCAATATTTGGAGAACAAATTCTATTTTTGAGGACAGGTAAACAAGCGACCGGATGTGAATTTTATAAAAATCTCTGCCTTTTCTCTAGACATTTGCAGTATCTACAACATACATAAAATTATTTCAAGTACTTTATCGATAAGCAATATTTATGAGAAAGTTAAATATAAAAATAACGTAGTTTATCTCCTAAAACCGGAAGTTGACATTTTTTGTTCCGGTGGAATTAAACATATTTCAAAACAGCGAAAGAGATGCAATAAAGTGATGCAAGTTTTAATTCAAAAAAGAAAAGTTAAAGTTTTTTATTTCTTTGATCACTTCCTGTAGCAATCGGAAATGACGACTGAGGGGTTTAACCCAAATGGTTTCGCCTACTCCCCAAGGTCTATTACTCATAAAAGTTTGGTGTTTTAATCTTTTACCAGTTTTTGAGATCTCGTGCAGAAATCTTCTCATTTTATGGACAAAAAAAACGCGACTGGAAGTGAATTTTTTGAAATATATATAAGGTTACTCTAGACATTTGCACTCTGAATGACATATTTAAAATTCATTTCAAATACTTTATCTACAAAGGATATTAATGGGAAAGAAAAATACTCAAACTATCTAGTTTTTTCTTATAACCGGAAGTTGTCGTTTTTGTTTCCGGTGGGACCAACATCTTTCGAATCTGCAAAAAAGAGGCAATAAAGTGATGCAATTTTTAATTAAAAAAGAAAAGTTGAAATTTTTGATTTCTTTGATCACTTCCTGTGACGACTGGAAGTGACGGCTCACGCCCTGAACCAAATTGTTTTGCCTACGTCTTAAGGTCTGGTGCTCATATAAGACTGGTGTCTTAATCTCTCACCGTTTCCGAGATCTTGCTCAGAAAACTTCTGATTTTGAGGACAGAAAAACACGCGACCGGAAGTGAATTTTACAAAGATATTTGACGTTACTCTAGATATTTGCAGTGGTAATAACATATTTAAAATTCATTTCAAATACTTTATCTACAAAGGATATTAATGGGAAAGAAAAATACTCAAACTAACTAGTTTTTCTCTTATAACTGGAAGTTGACGTTTTTGTTTCCAGTGGGACCATCATATTTCGAAACTACAACAGAGATGTAATAATGTGATGTAAGTATTGATTTAAAAAAGGAAAGTTGAAATTTTACGATTTCTTTGATCACTTCCGTAAGCGACCGGAAGTGCCGACGACGAACGAAAAGGTGATTCTGTTCACCTATAAGTCATGTACTAACATCTCCATCAAGTCTCCAGTTCATATCTTTAGCCATTCCTTAGATCCTTCGAGGACAAAATTTCATTTTAAAATCAGGAAATTGTCAATAACTTGGCACCGGAAGCGAATTTTCAAAATTCCTCCAAGATGTATCAAGTTCCTATAGATGCGCATTATTCCTGAAAATTTCATTGAAAACCACTGAATAGTTGCTGAGAAATCGCGTGCACAAAATTTAGGGGGAAAAATAAGAATAACTAGATGAGATCTCGTTGCGAGCAACGAGTGGGTCTTCCTTCCGATTTTCCATTCGATGAGATAAGAATTTGACTCAGATTTTCGTCAAAAACTAGTGATGTAAATAAATTATTAAGAGAAACAATTTTCTTTCAGTAATATGTGACAAAATATTGATCATTAAAAAGTCATGGATTAAAAACTTTCGGCCTTTCTTGGCCCCTATTTTGAGGGGTCAGCCCCTTTTTCTACATACCACTTTAAAGCTTTCATGATTTTGAACACTTTTTGTTCAACAACTATTCAGAAATTCTTTTTCGTTTCCGAGCTATATGAAAAAGATATATTTAGGGGCCAGCCCTTCAACTCCTTAATGGGGACGTTTAGCGAAAATCAAAAGGTTAAATATTGTTTAGAACATTATTTTGAACATCTTCTATTCAATATTGCTTATCAAAATATTTCCCACTTTCGAGATATAGAGTGCCAAAGATTTGGCCTTCTGGCCCCTTATGGCCCCTAATTATGTAACATGTGATGTGAATATTATAATATATAGTTGAAAATTGTTGAGGTAAACATTTCTGCTTCAGTAATGAAGTACAAAATATTGATCATTAAAGAGTTATTGATTAAAGACTTTCGACCCCTCCTGGCCCCTATTTTGAGGGGCCAGCCCCTTTTTCTTCATACCACTTTAAAGCTTTCATGATTTTGAACACTTTTTGTTCAACAACTATTCAGAAATTCTTTTTCGTTTCCGAGCTATATGAAAATGATATATTTAGGGGTCAGCCCTTCAACTCCTTAATGGGGACGTTTAGCAAAAATAGAAAGGTTACTTACTGTTTAGAACATTATTTTGAACATTTTTTATTCTATATTGCTTATCAGAACATTTTCAACTTTCGAGATATAGAGTGCCAAAGATTTGGCCTTCTGGCCCCTTATGGCCCCTAATTATGTAACATCTGATGTGAATATCATAATATATAGTTGAAAATTGTTGAGGTTAACATTTCTGCTTCAGTAATGAATTACAAAATATTGATCGTTAAAGAGTTATTGATTAAAGACTTTCGACCCCTCCTGGCCCCTATTTTGAGGGGTCAGCCCCTTTTTCTTCATACCACTATAAAGCTTTCATGATTTTGAACACTTTTTGTTCAACAACTATTCAGAAATTCTTTTTCGTTTCCGAGCTATATGAAAAAGATATATTTAGGGGTCAGCCCTTCAACTCCTTAATCGGGACGTTTAGCGAAAATCAAAAAGTTAAATATTGTTTAGAACATTATTTTGAACATCTTCTATTCAATATTGCTTATCAAAATATTTCCCACTTTCGAGATATAGAGTGCCAAAGATTTGGCCTTCTGGCCCCTTATTGCCCCTAATTATGTAACATATGACATAAATATTGAAATATATAGTTGTAAATTGTTAAGATAAACATTTTTCCTTCAGTAAGGTATACCAAAATATTGATCGTTAAAAAGTTATTGATTTAATACTTTTGGCCCCTTTCGGACCCTAATATGACAAGTCAGCCCTTTTTTCTTGATTTCATATTAAAGATCTTGTCATTCTGCACAAATATTGTTCAGTATGTTTTTACAAAATAATTATATTTTAATAGATATGATACAAAATGTCTCAAAAATTCACTCATGATTCGTGTCCTAAATTTCGACCCCTACCAAGCTTCCATACTAGGCACTTACGGAAAATATCCAAACCCAGGTGCAAAATGGCAACATGTCCTCTATCATCACTGAAAATTTCAGCGCTCTAGCTTAAGCCGTTTTTGAGTTCCATCGCAGACAAGGAGGTCCTCTAAATTTTGATAAAAGGGCGATAACTTTCGACCGGAAGTGAATTTCAAAAAATTATGTAGCCGGAATTAACTTCAGATGTCAACGCATCTACCATAAAAATTTGAATAAAATCGAACGAGCCATCTCCGAGAAATCTTCTGCACAAATTTTGTAAAGAAAAAAAAGAATAATAACTAGATGAGATCTTGTTGCGAGCAACGAGTAGGTCTTCCGTCCGATTTTTCGATAAGATGAGATATGATTTTGACTATAACCTTTGTTAAAAGATTATAATATATAGACTTCCCTAGTTAGATTTCATTCTTTTGATTTATATAACAGTATCAAAGAGCTATAAATGACATGCTTTTGGTCCCTCTCAGTCCCTGATTTGAAGGGCCAGTCCCCTTTTCTTGATATCAAATGAAAGGTCTTGTGATTTTGAAGATTTTTTGTTCAACAATAATTCAGAGATTTCTTTTCGTTGTGGAGATATGCTGATTTGAAATATTTAGGGGCCACCCCTCCAAATCCTTAATGGGGCCGTTTGATAAAAACTGAAAGGGTGCATAATGCTTAGAACATTATTCTGACCATCTTTTGTTCAGTACTGCATATCAAAATATTCTCCCTTTTCGAGATATAAAGCGTCAAAGATTTAGCATTCTGGCCCCTTGTGATCCCTTATTACGTAACATATGATCAGAATCTTATCATATATTGTTGTAAATCGGTAAGATAAACATCTTTGTTTCAGTAATGTATTACAAATTATTGATTGTTAAAGAGTTATAGATAAAAGACTTTTGGCCCCTCTGAGCCCCTAATTTGAAGGGTCAACCCCTTTTTCTTGATATCAAATGAAAGGTCTTGTGATTTCAAAGACTTTTTGTTCAACAACTATTCAGAGATTTCTTTTCGTTGTTGAGATATTCTGAATTGAAATATTTAGGGGCCACCCCTCCAAGTCCTTAATGGGGCCATTTGACAAAAACTGAAAGGGTGCATATTATTTAGAACATTATTCTGACCATCTTTTGTTCAGTACTGCATATCAAAATGTTCCCCCTTTTCGAGATATTAAGTGTCAAAGATTTAGCTTTCTGGCCCTTTATGGCCCCTAATTATGTAACGTATGTTGTATATAACATGGTATGTTGTTGTAAATTGTTGAGATAGACATTTTGACTTCAGTAATGCATTACAAAATATTGATCATTAAAGAGCTCTTTGAAGCTCTCATGATTTGGAACAATTTTTGTTCAACAACTAATCAGAAATTCTTTTTCGTTTCTGAGATATTTGCAAAAGAAATATTTAGGGGCCGACCCTTCAACTCCTTAATGGGGATGTTGAGGGAAAATTGAAAGGCTGCATATTGTTCAAAACATTATTTTGAACATCCTTTGTTCAATATTGCTTATCAAAATATTTCCCACTTTCGAGATATAAAGTGTCAAAGATTTAGTATTCTGGCCCCTAATGGCCCCTAATTATGTCATATGTGATGTATATATCATAATATCTGGTTGTAAATTGTTAAGATAAACATATTTGCTTCAGTAATACACTACAAAATATTGAACGTTAAAGAGTTATTGATTTAAAACTTTTGGCCCCTCCAGGTCCCTAATGTGATGAGTCAGCACTTTTTTCTTGATATCATGTAAAAGATCTTGTCATTCTGCACAATTATTGTTCAGTATGTCGTAACAAAATAATTATAGTTTAAAAGATATGATACAAAATGTCTTGAAAATTCACTCATGATTCATGTCCTAAATTTCGACCCCTACCGAGCTTCCATACTAGGCACTTCCGGAAAATATCTAAACCCAGGTGCAAAATGGCAACATGTCCTCTATCATAACTGAAAATTTCAGCGCTCTAGCTTAAGCCGTTTTTGAGTTCCATCACAGACAAGGAGGTCCTCTGAATTTTGATAAAAGGGCGATAACTTTCGACCGGAAGTGAATTTTGAAAAACTGTTCAGCCGGAATTAATTTCAGATAACCTAACAACAATCCTGAAAATTTGAAGCAAATCCATCAATCCGTCTCCGAGAAATCGTCTGCACAAAATTTGTGCAGAAAAAAAGAATAATAATAACTAGATGGGATCTCGTTGCGAGCAACGAGTGGGTCTTCCGTCCGATTTTTGATAAGATGAGATCAGAATTTGACTGAGATTTTTGTTCAAATATAATTATAAGAATAAATTGTTAAGACGAAAATTTTGCTTCAGTAGTGTGTATTAAAATATTGATCATTAAAGAGTTATAGATTAAAGACTTTCGGCCCGTCCTGGCCCCTATTTTGAGGGGCCAGTCCTTTTTTCTTGGTATCTTCATATAGCTCTCATGATTTTGAACATTTTTATTCAACAACTATTCTGAAATTCTTTTTCGCTTCCGAGATATATGCAAAAGAAATATTTAGGGGCTGGCCCTTCAACTCCTTAATGGGGGCGTTTAGCAAAAATGAAAAGGTTACATACTGTTTAAAACCTAATTTTGAACATCTTTTATTCAACACTGCTTATCAAAATATTTCCCAATTTCGGGATATAGAGTGCCAAAGATTTGTCATTCTGGCCCTTTGTGGCCCCTAATTATGTAACATATGAAGTGAATATTATAATATATAGTTGTAAATTGTTGAGATAAACATGTTTGCTTCAATAATGAATTACAAAATATTGAGCATTAAAGAGTTATTCATCAAAGACTATCGGCCCCTCTCAGCCCCTATTTTGAGGGGCCAGTCCCTTTTTCTTCATATCATTTTAAAGCTCTTATGATTTTGAACATTTTTTCCTCAACAACTATTCAGAAATTCTTTTTTGTTTCCCAGATATTTGCAAAAGAAGGATTTAGGGGCCGGTCATTTAACTCCTTATTGGGGACGTTAAGCAAAAAATAAAAGGTTGTGTATTGTTCAGAACATTATTTTGAACATCTTTTGTTCAGTATTGCATATCAAAATATTTCACACTTTTGAGATATATAGCGTTAAAGATTTTGCATTTTGGCCCCTTATGACCCCTAATTATGTAACATATAATGTAAATCGTTAATATTAACATTTTTGCTTCAGTAATGCATTACAAAATATTGATCGTTAACGAGTTATTGATTAAAGACTTTCGGTCCCTCTCGGCCCTTATTTTGAGGGGCCAGCCCCTTCTTCTTCATACCACTTTGAAGCTCTTATGATTTGGAACAATTTTTGTTCAACAACTATTCAGAAATTCTTTTTCGTTTCCGAGATATTAGCAAAAGAAGTATTTAGGGGCCGGCCCTTTAACTCCTTAATGGTGACGTTTAAAGAAAAATAAAACGTTGCATATTGTTTAGAACATTATTTTGAACATCTTTTGTTCAATATTGCTTATCAAAATATTTCACACTTTTGAAATATAAAGCGTCAAAGATTTTACATTCTGGCCCCTAATTGCCCCTAATTATGTAGCATATGATGTGAATATTATAATATATAGTTGTAAATTGTTGAGATAAACATTTTTGCTTCAGTAATGCATTACAAAATTTTGATCGTTAAAGAGCTATTGACTAAAGACTTTCGGCCCCTCTTGGCCCCTAATGTGATGAGTCAGCCCTTTTTCATTGATATCATATAAAAGATCTTGTAATTCTACACAATTTCTATTCAATATGTTTTTAGAAAATCTCCATAGTTTTAGAGATATGATAAAAAATGTCTCGAAAATTCACTCCTGATTCATGTCCTAAATTTCGACCCCTACCGAGCTTCCATACTAGGTACTTCCGGAAAATTTGAAAACCCAGGTGCAAAACTTCAACATGTCGTCTATAATCGCTGAAAATTTGAGCGCTCTAGCTTTTGCCGTTTTTTAGTTTTTGTGTCGACAAAATGGTTATCTGAAAATCGATTAAAGGGCGATAACTTCCGACCGGAAGTGAATTTTAAGGATTTGAACAAAAAAGGATCATCTTCAGATCAAAAGGCATTACCCCTGAAAATTTCATGAAAATCGATCGAACCGTTTGCGAGATATCTTCTGCACAAAAATTGTAAAGAAAAAGTGGAATAATAATAATAATAATAAAAGTGAAAAAGAAACAATACAATAATAGAAGGGTCTTCCGTTGGAGACGGAAGACCCTAATAAGAAGCTTGAAAAAGAAACATAAGAATAATAGAAGGGTCTTCCGCTGAAGACGGAAGACCCTAATAATAACTAGAAACTCATTGCGAGCAATGAGAGGTCTTCCGTCCGATTCTGAAAATAAAAACGAAAATTCAAGCTTAAAAAGTGATAAAAGAAATTCAGACATCCTGGAGATTTTACCCTGGTCGTCAGCGTGAAAATCAAACGTGCTAACCATTAACCATTCACCTTTTTGCATCACTTCCTGTGACGATCGGAAGTAACGGCGATACAAGATTTTCTCACGATTCAAATACACTGATGACTGACTATCAGTCCTGAAAGTTTTAGACTTCAGTCCTTTAATGTTGCCGAGCAATATTGTTAGAACAAATTCTAATTTTGAGGACAGGTAAACACGCGACCGGAAGTGAATTTTATAAAAATCTCTGCCTTTTCTCTAGACATTTGCAGTATCTACAACATACATAAAATTATTTCAAGTACTTTATCGATAAGCAATATTTATGAGAATATTAAATATAAAAATAACGTAGTTTATCTCCTAAAACCGGAAGTTGACGTTTTTATTTCCGGTGGGACCAAGATCTTTCGAATCTGAGAAAAAGATGCAATAAAGTGATGCAATTTTTAATTAAAAAAAGAAAAGTTGAAATTTTCGATTTCTTTGATCACTTCCTGTTACGACCGGAAGTGACGACTGACGCTCTTAACCCAAATGGTTTTGCCTTCATCTTAAGGTCTGTTGCTCGTGTAAGTTTGGTGTCTTAATCTCTCACCTTTTCCGAAATCTTGCTCAGACAACTTCTCATTTTGAGGACAGGAAAACACGCGACCGGAAGTGAATTTTACAAAGATATTTGACCTTACTCTAGATATTTGCAGTCTAAATAACATATTTAAAATTCATTTCAAATACTTTATCTACAAAGGATATTAATGGGAAAGAAAAATACTCAAATTATGTAGTTTTTCTCTTATAACTGGAAGTTGTCGTTTTTTTTTCCGGTGGGACCAACATCTTTCGAATCTGCGAAAAAGATGCAATAAAGTGATGCAATTTTTAATTAAAAACAGAAAAGTTGAAATTTTCGATTTCTTTGATCACTTCCTGTTACGACCGGAAGTAACGGTTGACGCTCTGAACCCAAATGGTTTTGCCTACATCTTAAGGTCTGTTGCTCATATAAGTTTGGTGTCTTAATCTCTCACCGTTTCCGAGATCTTGCTCAGACAACTTCTCATTTTGAGGACAAGAAAACACGCGACCGGAAGTGAATTTTACAAAGATATTTGACGTTACTTTAGATATTTGCAGTCTAAATAACGTATTTAAAATTCATTTCAAATACTTCATCTACAAAGGATATTAATGGGAAAGAAAAATACTCAAATTATGTAGTTTTTCTCTTATAACCGAAAGTTGACGTTTTTGTTTCCGGTGGGACCAACATATTTCGAAACTACAAAAGAGATGCAATAATGTGATGTTAGTAATTATTTTAAAAAAGAAAGTTGAAATTTTACGATTTTTTTTATCACTTCCGTAAACGATCGGAAGTGCCGACGACGGACGAAAAGGCGATTCTGCAAATTTAGAAGTCACGTTCTATGTTCTCCAATAAGTCTCCACTTCATATCTTTAGCCATTCTTGAGAAAAAGGGGCGACAAAATTCCATTTTAAAATCAGGAAATTGCCCGTAACTTGGAACCAAAATAGAATTTTCCAAATTTTCCTTGTGATGAACAAAGTTCATACAATGACTGATTTTTCCTGAAAGTTTCATTGAAAACGACTGAATACTTTTCGAGAAATCGCGTGCACAAAATTTTGTCAAAAAAAAAAGAATAATAATAATAATAACTAGATGAGATCTCGTTGCGAGCAACGAGTAGGTCTTCCGTCCGATTTTTCGATAAGATGAGATATGATTTTGTTTATGATCTTTGTTAAAAGATAATAATATATAGACTTCTCTAATTAGATTTCATTCTTTTGATTTATATAACATTATCAAAGAGCTATAAATGACATGCTTTTGGCCCCTCTGAGCCCCTAGTTTGAGGGGTCAGCCCCTTTTTCTTGATATCAATTGAAAGATCTTGTGATTTTGAAGACTTTTTTCCAAGAAATATTCAGAGATTCCCTTTCGTTGTGGAGATAATTATGCTGAATGGAAATATTTAGGGGCCACCCCTCCAAGTCCTTAATGGGGCTGTTTGACAAAAATTGAAAGGGTGCATATTGTTTAGAACATTATTCTGACCATCTTTTGTTCCTTATTGCATATCAAAATATTCTCTCTTTTCGAGTTATAAAGCGTCAAAGATTTAGCATTCTGGCCCCTTGTGACCCCTTATTACGTAACATGATCAGAATCTTATCATATATTGTTGTAAATCATTAAGATAAAAATATTTGCTTCAGTAATGTATTACAAATTATTAATCGTTAAAGAGTTAAAGATTAAAGACTTTTGGCCCCTCTGAGCCCCTAATACGAGGGGTCAGTCCCTTTTTCTTGAAATCAAATGAAAGGTCTTGTGATTTTGAAGACTTTTTGTTCAACAACTATTCAGAGATTTCTTTTCGTTGTGGAGATATGCTGAATGGAAATATTTAGGGGCCACCCCTCCAAGTCCTTAATGGGGCCCTTTGACAAAAATTGAAAGGGTGCATATTGTTTAGAACATTATTCTGACCATCTTTTGTTCCTTATTGCATATCAAAATATTCTCCCTTTTCGAGTTATAAAGCGTCAAAGATTTAGCATTCTGGCCCCTTGTGACCCCTTATTACGTAACATGATCAGAATCTTATCATATATTGTTGTAAATCATTAAGATAAAAATCTTTGCTTCAGTAATGTATTACAAATTATTAATCGTTAAAGAGTTAAAGATTAAAGACCTTTGGCCCCTCTGAGCCCCTAATACGAGGGGTCAGTCCCTTTTTCTTGATATCAAATAAAAGGTCTTGTGATTTTGAAGAGTTTTTGTTCAACAACTATTCAGAGATTTCTTTTCGTTGTGGAGATATGCTGAATGGAAATATTTAAGGGCCACCCCTCCAAGTCCTTAATGGGGCCCTTTGACAAAAATTGAAAGGGTGCATATTGTTTAGAACATTATTCTGACCATCTTTTGTTCCTTATTGCATATCAAAATATTCTCCCTTTTCGAGTTATAAAGCGTCAAAGATTTAGCATTCTGGCCCCTTGTGACCCCTTATTACGTAACATGATCAGGATCTTATCATATATTGTTGTAAATCATTAAGATAAAAATCTTTGCTTCAGTAATGTATTACAAATTATTAATCGTTAAAGAGTTAAAGATTAAAGACCTTTGGCCCCTCTGAGCCCCTAATACGAGGGGTCAGTCCCTTTTTCTTGATATCAAATAAAAGGTCTTGTGATTTTGAAGAGTTTTTGTTCAACAACTATTCAGAGATTTCTTTTCGTTGTGGAGATATGCTGAATGGAAATATTTAAGGGCCACCCCTCCAAGTCCTTAATGGGGCCCTTTGACAAAAATTGAAAGGGTGCGTATTGTTTAGAACATTATTCTGACCATCTTTTGTTCAGTATTGCATATCAAAATATTCCCCCTTTTCGAGATATAAAGCGTCAAATATTTAGCACTCTGGCCCCTTGTGACCCCTTATTACGTAACATATGATCAGAATCTTATCATATATTGTTGTAAATCTTTAAGATAAGCATCTTTGCTTCAGTAATGTATTACAAATTATTGATCGTTAAAGAGTTAAAGATGAAAGACTTGTGGCCCCTCTCAGCCCCTAATTTGAGGGGTCAGTCCCTTTTTCTTGATATCAAATGAAAGTTCGTATCATTTTGCACAACTTTTCTTCTATATGTTTTAACAAATTCTTAACATGTATGAAGATATGAAAGAAAAGGTGTAAAATTTTGTGAGATGTTTCTGAGACATTTTTTGAGCCCTACCGAGCTTCGGCGCCTTTTGCGCTGGAGAGATTTGGACACCTGCCTGCAAATCTACAAACCTTCCCCTACCTTCACTGAAAATCTTGCCTTAATACCTTAAGTCGTTTCGGAGGAGTTTCCAGGACAAGCCGACCCTCTAAAAATCGGAAAATCCTAAATATCTCGAGATGGAAAGTGACGTCATCAACGAAAAAAATTTCCAATAAGGTTCAGATCAATACCTATCAGATCTGAAAGTTTCATGAAAATCGGCCAAGACGTTACCGAGAACTTGCGTGCACAAAATTGGTAAGAATAATAATAATAACTAGATGAGATCTCGTTGCGAGCAACGAGTAGGTCTTCCGTCCGATTTTTCGATAAGATGAGATACGATTTTGACTATGATCTTTGTTAAAAGATAATAATATATAGACTTCCCTAATTAGATTTCATTCTTTTGATTTATATAACATTATTAAAAAAGCTCTAGATGACATGCTTTTGGCCCCTCTCAGCCCCTAGTTTGAGGGGTCAGTCCCTTTTTCTTGACATCAATTGAAAGGTCTTGTGATTTTGAAGACTTTTTGTTCAACAACTATTCAGAGATTTCTTTTCGTTGTGGAGATATGCTGAATGGAAATATTTAGGGGCCACCCCTCCAAGTCCTTAATGGGGCCGTTTGACAAAAACTGAAAGGGTTCATATTGTTTAGAACATTATTCTGACCATCTTTTGTTCAGTATTGCTTATTAAAATATTCCTCCTTTTCGAGATATAAAGCGTCAAAGATTTAGCATTCTGGCCCCTTGTGACCCCTTATTATGTAACATATGATCAGAATCTTATCATATATTGTTGTAAATCGTTAAGATAAGCATCTTTGCTTCAGTAATGAATTACAAATTATTGATCGTTAAAGAGTTATAGATGAAAGACTTTTGGCCCCTCTCAGCCCCTAATTTGAGGGGTCAGTCCCTTATTCTTGATATTAAATGAAAGGTCTTGTGATTTTGAAGAGTTTTTGTTCAACAACTATTCAGAGATTTCTTTTCGTTGTGGAGATATGCTGAATGGAAATATTTAGGGGCCACCCCTCTTAGTCCTTAATGGGGCCGTTTGACAAAAATTGAAAGGGTTCATATTGTTTAGAACATTATTCTGACCATCTTTTGTTCAGTATTGCTAATCAAAATATTTTCCCTTTTCGACTTAAAAAGCGTCAAAGATTTAGCATTCTGGCCCCTTGTGACCCCTTATTATGTAACATATGATCAGAATCTTATCATATATTGTTGTAAATCGTTAAGAAAAGCATCTTTGCTTCAGTAATGTATTACAAATTATTGATCGTTAAAGAGTTATAGATGAAAGACTTTTGGCCCCTCTCAGCCCCTAATTTGAGGGGTCAGCCCCTTATTCTTGATGTCAAATCAAAGGTCTTGTGATTTTGAAGACTTTTTGTTCAACAACTATTTAGAGATTTCTTTTCGTTATGGAGATATGCTGAATGGAAATATTTAGGGGCCACCCCTCCAAGTCCTTAATGGGGCCGTTTGACAAAAATTGAAAGGGTGCATATTGTTTAGAACATTATTCTGACCATCTTTTGTTCAGCATTGCTTATTAAAATATTCCCCCTTTTCGAGATATACAGCATCAAAGATTTAGCATTCTGGCCCCTTGTGACCCCTTATTATGTAACATATGATCAGAATCTTATCATATATTGTTGTAAATCGTTAAGAAAAGCATCTTTGCTTCAGTTATGTATTACAAATTATTGATCGTTAAAGAATTATAGATGAAAGACTTTTGGCCCCTCTCAGCCCCTAATTTGAGGGGTCAGCCCCTTTTTCTTGATATCAATCGAAAGGTCCTGTGATTTTGAAGACTTTTTGTTCAACAACTATTCAGAGATTTCTTTTCGTTGTGGAGATATGCTGAATGGAAATATTTAGGGGCCACCCCTCCAAGTCCTTAATGGGGCCGTTTGACAAAAATTGAAAGGGTTCATATTGTTTAGAACATTATTCTGACCATCTTTTGTTCAGTATTGCTTATCAAAATATTCCCCCTTTTCGAGATATACAGCATCAAAGATTTAGCATTCTGGCCCCTTGTGACCCCTTATTATGTAACATATGATCAGAATCTTATCATATATTGTTGTAAATCATTAAGATAAGCATCTTTGCTTCAGTAATGTATTACAAATTATTGATCATTAAAGAGTTATAGATGAAAGACTTTTGGCCCCTCTCAGCCCCTAATTTGAGGGATCAGCCCCTTATTCTTGATATCAAATGAAAGGTCGTATCATTCTGCACAACTTTTTTTCTATATGTTTTAACAAATTCTTAACAGGTATGAAGATATGAAAGAAAAGGTGTAAAATTTTGTGAGATGTTTCTGAGACATTTTTTGAGCCCTACCGAGCTTCGGCGCCTTTTGCGCTAGAGAGATTTGGACACCTGCCTGCAAATCTACTAACCCTCCCCTACCTTCACTGAAAATCTTGCCTCAATATCATAAGTCGTTTTGGAGGAGTTTCCAGGACAAGCCGACCCTCTAAAAATCAGAGAATCCTAAATATCTCGAGATAGAAGGTGACGTCATCAACGAAAAAAAATTCCAATAAGGTTCAGATCAATACCTATCAGATCTGAAAGTTTCATGAAAATCGGCCAAGACGTTTTCGAGAACTCGCGTGCACAAAATCGGTAAGAATAATAATAATAATAATAATAGGGAAAAAGAAACCGAACGAAAACAATAAGGTCTTCCGTTGGAGACGGAAGACCTTAACTAGATGAGATCTCGTTGCGAGCAACGAGTAGGTTTTCCGTCCGATTTTTCGATAAGATGAGATATTATTTTGACAATGATCTTTGTCAAAAGATAATAATATATAGACTTCCCTAATTAGATTTGATTCTTCTGATTTATATAACATTATTAAAGAGCTATATATGACATGCTTTTGGCCCCTCTGAGCTAGTTTGAAGGGTAAGCCCTTTTTTCTTGATATCAATTGAAAGGTCTTGTGATTTTGAAAACGTTTTGTTCAAGAAATATTCAGAGATTTCTTTCGTTTTCGAGATATGCTGAATGGAAATATTTAGGGGCCGCCCCTCCAAGTCCTTAATGGGGCCGTTTGACAAAAATTGAAAAGGTGCATATTGTTTAGAACATTATTCTGACTATCTTTTGTTCAGTATTGCTTATGAAAATATTCCCCCTTTTCGAGATATAAAGCGTCAAAGATTTAGCATTCTGGCCCCTTTTGACCTTATTATGTAACGCATGATCAGAATCTTATCATATATTTTTGTAAATCTTTAAGTTAAGCATCTTTGCTTCAGTAATGTATAAAAAATTATTGATCGTTAAAGAGTTAAAGATGAAAGACTTTTGGCCCCTCTGAGCCCCTACTTTGAGGGGTCAGCCCCTTTTTCTTGATATCAAATGAAAGGTCTTGTGATTTTGAAGACTTTTTGTTCAAAACTATTCAGAAATCTATTTTCGTTTTCGAGATATGCTGAATTGAAATATTTAGGAGCCAGCCCTTCAAGTCCTTAATGGGGCCCTTTTACAAAAATTGAAAGGATGCATATTGTTTAGAACATTATTCTGAACATCTTTTGTTCAATGTTGCTTTTCAAAATATTTCCCCTTTTTGAGATATAAAGCGTCAATGATTTAGCATTCTGGCCCCTTTTGGCACTTTATTACGTAACATATGATCAAAATTTTAAAACATTTAGTTGCAAATCGTTGAGATGAACATTTTTGCTTTAGTAATTTATAACAAATTATTGATCGTTAAAGAGTTAAAGATGAAAGACTTTTGGCCCCTCTGAGCCCCTAATTTGAGGGGTCAGTCCCTTTTTCTTGATATCAAATAAAAGGTCTTCTGATTTTGAAGATTTTTTGTTCAACAACTATTCAGAGATTTCTTTTCGTTGTGGAGATATGCTGAATGGAAATATTTAGGGACCACCCCTCCAAGTCCTTAATGGGGCTGTTTGACAAAAATTGAAAGGGTGCATATCGTTTAGAACATTATTCTGAACATCTTTTGTTCAGTATTGCTTATCAAAATATTCCCCCTGTTCGAGATATAAAGCGTCAAAAATTTAGCATTCTGGCCCCTTGTGACCCCTTATTACGTAACATATGATCAGAATCTTATCATATATTGTTGTAAATCGTTAAGATAAACATTTTGCTTCATTAATGTATTACAAATTATTGATGGTTAAAGAGTTAAAGATGAAAAAGCTTTGGTCCTTCTCAGCCCCTAGTTTGAGGGGTCAGCCCCTTTTCCTTGATATCAAATGAAAGTTCGTATCATTTTGCACAACTTTTCTTCTATATGTCTTAACAAATTATTAACATGCATGAAGATATGGAAAAAAAGGTGTAAAATTTTGTGAGATGTTTTTGAGACAATTTTTTAGCCCTACCGAGCTTCGGCGCCTTTTGCGCTAGAGAGATTTGGACACCTGCCTGTAAATCTACCAACCTTCCCCTACCTTCACTGAAAATCTTGCCTCAATATCTTAAGTCGTTTCGGAGGAGTTTCCAGGACAAGCCGACCCTCTGAAAATCAGAAAATCCTAAATATCTCGAGATGGAAAGTGACGTCATCAACGAAAAAAATTTCCAATAAGGTTCAGATCAATACCTATCAGATCTGAAAGTCTCATGAAAATCGGCCAAGACGTTACCGAGAACTTGCGTGCACAAAATTGGTAAGAATAATAATAATAATAACTAGATGAGATCTCGTTGCGAGCAACGAGTAGGTCTTCCGTCCGATTTTTCGATGAGATGAGATGTGATTTTGATTAAGTTTTTGTTTCCCCCTTTAGATTTAATTTTTTTCATTTATATAACATATATAACATTGAACATCTTTTGTTCAATATTGCTTTTCAAAATGTTTCCCTTTTTCGAGATAGGAAGCACAAATGAGGTAACATTCTGGCCCCTTATGGCTCCTAATTATGCAACAGAGAATCAAAATTTTACTACATATTGTTGCATATAATTAAGTTAAGCATTTTTGCTTCAGTAATTGATAACAAATTCTTGATCATTGAAGAGTTACATATTAGTCTTTTGGCCCCTCTGAGCCCCTAATTTGAAGGGTCAGCCCCTTTTTCTTGATATCAAATGAAAAGACTTGTGATTTTAAACATTTTTTCTTCAACAACTATACAGAAGTTTCTTCTCTTTTCCGAGATATCTAGAATAGAAATATTTAGGGGCCAACCCTTCAAATTCTTAATGGGGCCGTTTTGCAAAAATTGAAAGGATGCATATTGTTCAGAACATTATTCTGAACATCTTTTGTTCAATATTGCTTATTAAAATATCTCCCTTTGTTGAGATATAAAGCGTCAAATATTTAGCATTCTGGTCCCTTTTGGCCCCTATTTATGCAACATATGATCTTTATTTTATAATATATAGTGGCAAATCCTTAAGATGCGCAATTTTGCTTCATTAATGTATTACAAAATATTGATAGTTAAAGAGTTATAGATGAAAGACTTTTGGCCCCTCTGAGCCCTTAATTTGAATGGTCAGCCCCTGTTTCTTGATATCAAATGAAAGGTCTTGTAATTTTAAAGATTTTTTGTTCAACAACTATTCAGAGATTTCTTTTCCTTGTGGAGATATGCTGAATGGAAATATTTAGGGGCCACCCCTCCAAGTCCTTGATTGGGCCGTTTGACAAAAATTGAAAGGGTGAATATTGTTTAGAACATTATTCTGATCATCTTTTTTTCAGTATTGCTCATTAAAATATTCCCCCTTTTCGAGATATAAAGCGTCAAAGATTTAGCATTCTGGCCCCTTTTGGTCCCTTATTGCGCAACATATGATCTTAATTTTATAATATATAATGACAAATTGTTAAGAGGAACATTTTTCCTTTAGTAATTGATAACAAAATATTGATATTTAAAGAGTTATAGATGAAAGACTTTTGGCCCCTCTCAGCCCCTAATTTGAAGGGTCAGCCCCTTTTTCTTGATATCAAATGAAAGGTCTTGTGATTTTGAGGACTTTTTGTTACAACTATTCAGAAATTTCGTTTTCGAGATATGCTCTAATGAAATATTTAGGGGCCAGCCCCCTCTTCTTGATATCAAATGAAAGGTCTTGTGATTTTGAAGACTTTTTGTTCAACAACTATTCAGAGATTTCTTTTCGTTGTGGAGATATGCTGAATGGAAATATTTAGGGGCCACCCCTCCAAGTCCTTAATGGGGCCGTTTGACAAAAAATTGAAAGGGTGCATATTGTTTAGAACATTATTCTGACCATCTTTTGTTCAGTATTGCTTATCAAAATATTCCCCCTTTTCGAGATATAAAGCGTCAAAGATTTAGCATTCTGGCCCCTTGTGACCCCTTATTACGTAACATATGATCAGAATCTTATCATATATTGTTGTAAATTGTTAAGATAAACATCTTTGCTTCAGTAATGTATAACAAAATATTGATCGTTAAAGAGTTATAGATGAAAGACTTTTGGCCCCTCTGAGCCCCTAACTTGAGGGGTCAGCCCCTTTTTCTTGATATCAAATGAAAGCACTTATCATTCTGCACAACGTTTGTTATATATGTTTTAACAAAATTTTTACAGGTATAAAGATATGATAGAAAACTTGTCAAATTTTGCGAGATGCTTGTGAGCCTATTTTTCGAGCCCAGGCGAGCTTTGGCGCCTTTTGCGCCGGGAAGATATAGACGCAAAAAAGCACATCTACAATCCTTTTTCTACCCTCACTGAAAATCTCAACTCAATATCTTGAGTCGTTTAGGAGTGATTGCCAGGACAAGCCGACCCTCTGAAAATCAGAAAATCGTCCATATCTCACGACCGGAAGTGACGTCATCGACGACGAAAATTTCCGACAAGGTTCAGATGAATATGATGAATTGAAATATTTAGGGGCCAACCCTTCAAGTCCTTAATGGGGCCGTTTTGCAAAAATTGAAAGGTTGCATATCGTTTAGAACATTATTCTGAACGTCTTTTGTTCAATATTGCTTTTCAAAATATTCCCCCTTTTTGAGATATAAAGCGTCAAAGATTTTGCATTCTGGCCCCTTTTGGCCCCTTATTACGTAACATATGATCAAAATATAAGACACATAGTTGCAAGTCGATAAGACGAACATTTCTGCTTCAGTAATTTATAACAAAATATTGATCGTTCAAGAGTTATACATGTAAGACTTTTGGCCCCTCTGAGCCCCTAATTTAAGGGATCAGCCCTTTTTTCTTGAAATCAAATGAAAGATCTTGTGATTTTGAAGACTTTTTGTTCAACAACTATTCAGAAATCTATTTTCGTTTTCGAGATATGATGAATTGAAATATATAGGGGCCAGCCCTTCAAGTCCTTAATGGGGCCGTTTTGCAAAAATTGAAAGGTTGCATATCGTTTAGAACATTATTCTGAACATCTTTTGTTCAATATTGCTTTTCAAAATATTCCCCCTTTTTGAGATATAAAGCATCAAAGATTTAGCATTCTGGCCCCTTTTGGCCCCTTATTACGTAACATATGATCAAAATATTAAAACATATAGTTGCAAATCGATAAGATGAACATTTTTGCTTCAGTAATTTATTATGAAATATTGATTGTTCAAGAGTTATACGTAAAAGACTTTTGGCCCCTTTGTGCCCCTAATTTGAGGGATCAGCCCTTTTTTCTCGAGATCAAATGAAAGGTCTTATCATTTTACACATCTTTTGTACTACATGTTTTAACAAAATATTTACAGGTAAAAAGATATAAAAGAAAACGTGTCAAATTTTGCGAGATGTTTGTGAGCCTATTTTTCGAGCCCAGGCGAGCTTCAACGCCATTTGAGATGGAAAGATATAGATGCCCAATTGCACATCTGCAATCTTCCCTCTATCTTCACTGAAAATCTTAACTCAATAGCTTTAGTCGTTTAGGAGGAGTTTCCAGGACAAGCCGACCCTCTGAAAATCAGAAAATCGTCAATATCTCACGACCGGAAGAGACGTCATCAAAAAACAAAAAAACCTATCAAGATCAATTGAATATCTTTTACATCTGAAAGTTTGGTATAAATCGGCCCAGCCGTTTCTGAGAAATCGCGTGCACAAAATCGGTTGGAAGAAAAATAATAATAATAACTAGAGCGAAGCTCGTTGCAAAGCAACGAGTAGGTCTTCCGTCCGATTTTCAGAAGCACTGCTTATAAGATGGGTAAATGAAAATAAACCATTCGTTAAAAAGAAGGCCTCCAGACCAAAAATGATCTGTATTTTGTATTTTTATGATTGAAATCTATGCTGATTTTTGTGAATAAAGCAATTTAAATCTACTTCCGGTTTGACCGGAAAGTATTGAAAATGACCCCAATCGACGGAAAATTGGGTCAGACGTCCTCTGTGACATGTATAATTCAATTCAATGCCGATATCTATAAATAAAAGCAATTTTAGACTACTTCCTGTTTGGCCGGAAGTGACGTCATTGGACGGATTTTGACGATCTCATAAGCTGCTACTTGTCATTTTCAACAACTTTGCTTCTTTGATGTATTACAATTTTTCAATACTTTTTGAGATATCGAGGGAAAACTTTTGGCCCCTCTAGCTCCCTAATTTTAGGGACCAGCCCCTTATTGTTGATATCTTTTGAAAGATCGTAACATTCTACACAACTTTTGTTCTATATGTTTTAACAAAATATTTACAGGTAAAAAGATATTGTAGAAAAGGTGAAAGAAATTTTGAAGTTTTCAATAATACTATTTTTGAGCAATAGCGAGCGTCGGTGATTCGTACTTCCGGTGGTTATGATATACACAATTCAATTCTCCATAGTTTGCTCTATCATCACTGAAAATCTCATATGCCTATGTTCAGTGGTTTTTGAGAACATTGCCGGACAAAGTGACCCTCTAAAAATCGCAAAATCACAGAAATCTCCGAACCGGAAGTGACGTCATCAAAATAAAAAAATATATGTCTAGATTTTTTGATGTTCTATCAGACCTGAAAGTTTCATGAAAATCCATCGAGCCGTTTCCGAGAACTCGCGCGCACAAAATCGGTAAGAAAAAAAATACTAATAATAAAACCTAAGAATAACAAGAAGGTCTTCCGCTGAAGACGGAAGACCTTAATAATAATAGGGAAAAAGAAACCGAACGAAAACAATAAGGTCTTCCGTTGGAGACGGAAGACCTTAATAATAATAGGGAAAAAGAAACCGAACGAAAACAATAAGGTCTTCCGTTGGAGACGGAAGACCTTAACTAGACTCTTGTTGCCCTGGCAACAAAAAAGTCTTCCGTTCTTCTAAATCTGTAAGAATTTGCTTTTTTTTTCTGTGTAAAAAACATACATATCATATTTACTGTGAAAGAAAAAAATAACTGGAAAAAAGTCCTTTCAGTACTTAAGGTACTTTGATTTTCATGATCAATTTTGTATACTGCGTTTGGCACCTATAAGAGATATACGTATATCATAGAGCAAGGATAATTAGCAATTTAAAATAAATGTTTGCAATCATTTCTAAGACAAACAAACAGACGAACAAACACCGTACTATCATAAACTTCACTGTGCATACGTTCTGGTATAATTGTGATGGTGTTACAAAAAAATATATAATAAATTAAGTTAGTATCACATTAAACGTAAAGCCACTGAGTTTTGTTAAGTTATAATATCAAGATTTGACAGCATACCTATAAGAAAGATTATTCAGTTACAGTAATTATTCAGCAATCGATTGATTGATTGATCATATGTTGTTTAACGTCCCTCTCCAGAATTTTTCACACACATGGAGACGCCACTACTCGCCGGTGAAGACTTTAAATTTCTGTCCTATACTTTGGCACTTATCGCCATTGAGCAGTAAGGAATCTTTTTTATGCCAGCACTTTCTGCGACACGGGATCTCGATTTATACGATCTCAAAGGACCGGTCTCCACGTCCCACAATCAAAGTTCATAATACCGAGATATTTTATTTTTTATTTTATTTTATATTTTCACAAGTTTGTTGCATCAGATCTACTTAAAGATCATGCTTCAAGATCATTTCGAACTCAGGCTACTTTATTGCAATGCATAGAGCGTCAGGTGATTTTGATTGACAGGTCAACACACGTGCACTTCGTGCGATACTTTTTAAGCAGAAAAATATACAGGATGTGACCATGACTGACTGTGAAATCAGAAAACATTTAATAAAGAATGGGTGTGACTGATATAGAAATATATTTGGGTCTATGTAAATGGATAGGAGGATCGGGATTAAGAGGGAAACTCTCTCTCTCTCTCTCTCTCTCTCTCTCTCTCTCTCTCTCTCTCTCTCTCTCTCTCTCTCTCTCTCTCTCTCTCAGACATGTAAATTGAACATTTCAGTATCATAATGACAAATGTACCATTACAGAATATGAAATTCTGTACATATGACATGTAAATGGTAACTATAACCACACGTTCCAGATTTAAATCTAAAACAAAAAATATAATTCAAATGCCTGTCTGCACGAACGTTTCCAAATATTAATCAAGACGGGGGGGGGGGGGGTCAAAGGAATTAGATAGTTTTATGAATTATAAGGAAAAGTACGGACGTCAGTTGCATGTACATAATTATATATCATTGCATAAAATTGTGCTCATTCAGGTATACTTATCCCACATATCAACAGACCTGTGCAATTTTTTATCATGTTTTTTTTCTAAAAAGAAACATATAGCGTAGCGTTATTTCACACAGAATCGCGTTTTCACATATTTTTTTTTAATTCTTTGAGTATTTCACACGAATCCAAGAATCGCCTTTTCACATCTTTTATAACTCCTTGGGTATATAGAGTATAGATCATGTGTCATAAATAATTTAACCTTTTTATCAAATATACATGTAATAACCAAATCTAATCTATAAATTGATTTTCCTTCTTTTAAGTGGCAGATATCAATTTATTTCCAAAGGCTTTAAAACAGTACTGTATTACGATTTTCTATCGCTCAGTTCCTTTTCGAGTGTATGTAATATTTTTTAATATTGAAAATAATACTCGGAAATCGGGATAAATTCGCATTCAAATAATAGAGAATAATAAAATCGTCTGATTATAGAAGGCTTAGTAACTATCTTATAAATATTCTGAACTTACTACTATACGAGATAAATAAAACTGCATGCCTGTCCATCACTGTAAATGTATATTCAGTGCTTATAATAGATTTATTTGAATTAGCTACCTAGCATATATAGTTTTGGTTTTTTTAGATATATACATGTGTAAATCAATTAACTGTCAATACAGACTTATACTACACTGGCAACTTTAAACTATACATGCACTGGAAGCGGCAACTAACGTACCCTTACATTTAGAAGAGTGAATATGGAACGTCTAAATATGTTGATATGGAGAGTGTATATGTTTCTAACGTCATCGATACTATTTCCGCCTTTATCTCGAAAGTTGTATTCTCACTTACAAGTCAGAGTTATCTTTCTTTGCCCACTAGGTAAATAGGGAAAATGACGGTACCAAAAATCTACAAAATGTGGAATCTGATTTCAAAACAAATTATATATTCAGTATTTGTAGAATAACCTCTGTTATACATAATAATATCTTGAAAAAATATTAAAAAACAAAAAAGTTAAAAATTGACCAAAAACAAGTTCACTTCCGGTTCGGACAGGAAGTACCGGAAACAAACGAAAACAACTTCGAAACAAAGAGAATGTCATGATCTTATTCTCCTGTAAATTTCACATCTTTACCTCAAACCTTTTTCGAGAAAAACGCCGGACAAAAGTCCATTTTAAAATTTG
Source organism: Saccostrea echinata (assembly GCF_033153115.1). Classification (NCBI taxonomy): domain Eukaryota; kingdom Metazoa; phylum Mollusca; class Bivalvia; order Ostreida; family Ostreidae; genus Saccostrea; species Saccostrea echinata. The sequence continues at coordinate 2,615,797 of NW_026889782.1, read as the reverse complement.
AAATTCGGCCATAACGTCGGACCGGAAGTGAATTTTTCAAAAAACGGAATTTTATATAAACTTCACATATCAACCTATTATCCTGTAAAAAAAAATTGTGAAAATCTATCGAAACATCTCTGAGTAATCGCGCTCACAAAATTTGGGAGGAATAATAATAATAATAACTAGAAACTCATTGCGAGCAATGAGAGGTCTTCCGTCCGATTTTGAAAATAAAAACGTAAATTGAAGCTAAAAAGTGATTAAAAAAAAAATCAGACACACTGGAGATTTAACCCTTGTCGTCAGCGTGAAAATCCAATGCGCTAACCATTTCGCCATTTGGACTCCCGCTTCAAAGTGAAAATGACGAATATCTAGAGTTTGGATTTATCATTTCGAAAACAAATTTTATATATTTAGTATTTTGAATAGATGCTCTCTTAACCCTACAAATATTACAGAAAAATATTGAAGTAGAAAAAATCGATTTTTTAAATTCGCTTCAGGTAGCGACCGGAAGTAACGACGACGCATGAAAAGGTCCCCTCTCCAATCTAAAAATCATGTTCTATCATCTCTAACAAATATCCAGTTCATATCTTTAGCCATTCTTGAAAACACTCACAGACAAAGTTTCATTTTAAAATCATAAAAATGTCCATAACTCGGCACTGGAACCGAATTTACCAAAAAACGGAATTTCATATAAATCTCATATAAAGATCTTTTATCTCTGAAAATTTCAAAGAAATTCATTGAATATTTCTCGAGAATTTGTGTGCAGAAGATTTTGTCTAAAAAAAAAGAGAATAATAAAAATTCTCTAGAGTTTGGATTTATCAATTTTAAAACAAATTATATATTTATCATTCTTAAAAGAGTCTCTATTAACCCTAGAAATATCATAGAAAAATATTGAAAAGCAGAAAAGTTGAAAAATTCGACTTTTTTAATTCGCTTCCGGGAGCGACCGGAAGTACTGATGACGAAAATCAAGGTCGATTTGCATATCTTAAAGTCATGTTCTATAATCTCTAACAAGTCTCCAGTTCATATCTTTAGTTGTTCTTTAGATATCCCGCGGAAACTATTTCATTTTAAAATCAGAAAAATGTCCATAACTTGGAACCGGAAGCGAATTTTTCCAAAATTCTTTTAAATGTAACAATGCCATTAACTGGCGCGTTATCCCTGAAAGAATGATGAAAAACCACTGAATAGTTCTCGAGATATTGCTTGGACAAAATTTGTCTAAAAAATAAGAATAATAATAATAATAACTAGACTCTTGTTGCCATGGCAACAAAAAAGTCTTCCGTTCTTCTAAATCTGTAAGAATTTGCTTTTTTCTGTGTAAAAAACATACATATCATATTTACTGTGAAAGAAAAAAATAACTGGAAAAAAGTCCTTTCAGTACTTAAGGTACTTTGATTTTCATTATCAATCTTGTATAATACATTTGGCACCTATAAGAGATATACGTATATCATTAGCAATTTAAAAAAAAAAATGTTTGCAATCATTTCTAAGACAAACAAACAGACGAACGAACACCGTACTATCATAAACTTCACTGTGTGTATGTTTTGGCATAATTGTGATGGTGTTATAAAAAAATATAATGAATTAATTTAGTATCACATTAAACGTAAAGTCACTGAGTTTTGTAAAGTTATAATATCAAGATTTGACAACATACCTATAAGACAAATTATTCAATTACAGTAATTCTTCAGCAATCGATTGATTGATTGATTGATTGATTGATTATACGTATGTTGTTTAACGTCCCTCTCCAGAATTTTTCACTCACATGGAGACGCCACCACTCGCCGGTGGAGACTGTAAATTTTTGTCCTATACTTTGGCATTTATCGCAATTGAGCAGTGGGGAATCTTTTTTATGCCAGCATCTTCTGCGACAAGGGACCTCGATTTATACGATCTCATCCAAAGGACCGGTCTCCACGTCCCACAGTCGAAGTTCATAATACCGAGATATTTTATTTTTTATTTTATTCTATTTTTTTCACAAGTTTATTGCAGCAGATTTACTTAAAGATCATACTTCAAGATCATTTCGAACTCAGGCTACTTAATTGCAGTGCATACAGCGTCAAGTGATTTTGATTGACAGGTCAACACACGTGCACTTCGTGTGATACTTTTTAAGCTGAAAAATATACAGAATGTGACCATGACTGACTATGAAATCAGAAAACATCTAATAAAGAATGGGTGTGACCGATAAAGAACTAATTTTTGGTCTGGATCGGGATTAAGAGGGAATCTCTCCTCTCTCTCTCTCTCTCTCTCTCTCTCTCTCTCTCTCTCTCTCTCTCTCTCAGACATGTAAATTGAACATTTCATAATTATAAAATATGAAATTCTGTATACATGTAAATGGTAATGTTATTCACATGTTCCAGATTTAAATCTAAAACGAATATATAATTCAAATTCAAGACGGGGGGGGGGGGGGCTTCAAAGGAATTAGATAATTTTATGAATTACAAGGAAAAGTACGGACGTCAGTTGCATGTACATGATTATATATCATTGCATAAAATTGTGTTCATTCAGATATACTAATCCCACATATCAACAGACTTGTACAATTTTTTTATCATGTTTTTTTTTTTTTTTCAAAAGAAACATATAGCGTACCATTATTTCACACACTCTTTAACTCTTTGAGTATTTCACAAGAATCCAAGAATCGCCTTTTCACATCTTTTATTATTCCTTGGGTATATAGAGTATAGATCATGTGTCATAAATAATTTAACCTTTTATCAAATATATATGTAATAATCAAATCTAATCTATAGATTGATTTTCTTTCTTTTCAGTGGCAGATATCAATTTATTTATAAAGGCTTTAAAACAGTACTGAATTACAATTTTCTATCGCTTAATTCCTTTTTTGAGTGTATGTAATATTTTTTAATATCGAAAGTAAAACTCGGAAATCGGGATAATTTCGCATTCAGATCATAGAGAATAATAAATCGTCTGCATTATAGAAGGCTTATAACTATCGTATTCTGAACTTAATATACGAAATAGAGAAAACTGCATGCCTGTCCATCACTATAAATGTATATTCAGTGCTTATAATATATTTACTTGAATTAGCTACCTAGCATATATATATATTAATTTTTTTTAGATATATTCATGTGTAAATTAACTAACTGTCAATACAGACTTACACTACACTGGCAACTTCAAACTTTACATGCACTGGAAGCGGTAACCAACGTCCTCTTAAATTTTGAAGAGTGAATATAGAACGTCTAAATATTTTGATATGGAGAGTGTATATGTCTCTAACGTCATCGATACTATTTCCGCCTTTATCTCGAAAGTTCTATTCTCACTTACAAGTCAGAGTTATCTTTCTTTGCCCATTGTCTACACACTAGGTAACTAGGAAAAATGAGGGTACCGAAAATCTGCAAAATGTGGAATCTGATTTCAAAACAAATTATATATTTAGTATTTGTAGAATAACCTCTGTTATACATAATAATATCTTGAAAAAATATTAAAAAACAAAAAAGTTGAAAATTGACCAAACACAAGTTCACTTCCGGTTCGGACAGGAAGTACCGGAAACACACGAAAACAACTTCGAAACAAAGAGAATGTCATGATCTAATACCCCTGTAAATTTCACATCTTTACCTCAAACCGTTTCCAAGAAAAATTCAGGACAAAAGTCCATTTAAAAATTGGAAATTCGGCCGTAACTTCGGACCAGAAGTGAATTTTTCAAAAAACGGAATTTTATATAAACTTCATATATCAGCCTACTATCATGTGAAAAATTGTGAAAATCTATCCAACCATCTCTGAGTAATCGCGCTCACAAAATTTGGGAGGAATAATAATAATAATAATAATAAAAAGAAACAATACAATCACTATAAGTCTTCCGTTGTGAACGGAAGACTTAATGAGAAACAGTAGAATCACTATAAGGTCTTCCGTGAAGACGGAAGACCTTAATAATAAAAAGAAACAATACAATCACTATAGGTCTTCCGTTGTGAACGGAAGACCTAATAATAATAGGGAAAAAGAAACCGAACGAAAACAATAAGGTCTTCCGTTGGAGACGGAAGACCTTAATAATAAAGGTAAAAAAGAAACCGAAGAATAGAAGGGTCTTCCGCTGAAGACGGAAGACCCTAACTAGATACTTATTGCCTAGGCAATAACAGGTCTTCCGTTTTCTTGATTCTTTTGTCAATTGGTTTGAAAAAAAAGCAGAAAATGAAAAAAAAAATGTTCTCCCAGCAGGGATCGAACTCAAAACCTTTGGATTATAAGACCGGTGCGCTAACCACTAGACCACGTATTCCGATGAAGATGGAGGTAGTAAATTAATTGTTTAAGAATAAATAGGAATAAAAGCACGTGTCCTTTTCTTTGTTGCACAATGTAGTAATCAGTATTGAATAGATTGAGAAACACGATTGGTGTATAATGCAAATGCAGATTTTTGGTCTGTATTTGGAATGCATTGAGTTAATCATTCAGAGCCTATGATGCATTAGAACTGCAGTGTCGAGACTTTATTTAAATATATGAAAATTCGGATCGGGTTCGGATGTGACTGAATATCCTGAAATAATAGGTAAGATTAAAATAAGCATCTCTGTGTGGATTGAATTAAATGTAAGTAGCATGAATCAAAATTTCAGATATGCATTTTAGAAAGAAAAATGTGTCAATGAGAGCGTGAAAATTTATTTGCTAGGAAAAATCGCTTGTTTTTGACATTCATTCGATTAATATTAATTCTAAATAAAATTGAAATAAATTCCACATACTAGAGGAAGCAAGAATGCTTGGTGTTAAAATATCATATCATATCAAGAGAATCGACTGCTATTCATAACAATTGAAGAAATAACCGAAAAAAGCTTTAATTAATTTTTATGTTCATCGGCACCTAAATTTCAGATACGAAAAAAGATGTAGTGTTTGCCGTTAACATTGAATTCATAATTTCTATATACTTAGGAGATTCACCGTCAAACTTTCAGGTAACTTTCTTTTAGGTTTCTTCTGCACTTCACCGAAATTTTATGTCGATCCGAGATGTTGTATGAGTTAAGAGAAATATTCTAGGTTGCTATTGATTTGATTTTTTTTCTTTTTTTTTTTTTTTTTGAAAAGAGGAGTAAATTAATTATTGATTCTGACCTTTTGATCAAAGGTCATCAAAGTTCAAGGTCAAAGGTCAAGGTCAATGTCATGAAAAAAGGAAATAACTCTTTACTTTCTATGTTTTTTTTTTACTTCATCATGACTGAAATAACTCGAAACAAATAAAATGTTCATTCTACACATACATTATTCACAACTGATCATCCCTAAAAGTTTTCGTGAAACCTACTGATGCTTGAGACAACTTCCGGTTTTCTGCCGGCACTTCCGGTGAAAATAATTTGCAATGTCATGGTCTATCTATCATCCGCATTAGCCAAACATTTCTTTAGAAAGAAAAAAAACTTGAAAAATTCACTTTTTTGCATCGCTTCCTGTCACGACCGGAAGTAATGGCAACGTACGATTTTCACATGATGTAGATAAACGGATGACTGACTATCAGTCCTGAAAGCTTTAGACTTCAGTCGTTTACTGGTGCTGAGCAATTAGGTTAACAAAATCTCATTTTGAGGACGGGAAAACACATGACCGGAAATGAATTTTACTAAGATGTTTGACTTCACTCTAGACAACTGCAGTCTCAATAACATATATAAAAATCATTCAAAGAACTTTATCTATTAGCAATATTTATGGGGAAGTTAAAAATCTCTATTACACAGTTTTTCTCATAACCGGAAGTTGTCGGAGTTTTTTTTTTTGTTTTGGGTAGGTCCAACACATATCGAATCTTGAAAAAAAGATACAAATGAATTATATGATGCAAGTCTTATTTCAAAAGAAAAAAGTTTAAATTTTTGATTTCTCTGATCACTTCCTGTTACGACCGGAAGTGACGGCTGACGCTCTTAACCCAAATGGATTTGCCTACTCCTCAAGATCTATTACTCATATAAGTTTGGTGTCTCAATCTCTTACCGTTTCTGAGACATCACTCAGACAAGTTTTCATTTTACGGACATTAAAACACGCGACCGGAAGTGAATTTTACTAAGATGTTTGACGTTACTCTAGACATTTGCAGTTTGAATAACATATCTAAAAATCCTTTCAGATACTTTATCTATAAAAGATATTTATGGGAAAGAAAAATACCCAAATAATGTAGTTTTTCTCTTATAACCGGAAGTTGCCGTTTTTGTTTCCGGTGGGACTGACATATTTCGAAACTACAAATGAAATGCAATAACGTGATGCAAAAAAAAATTCAAAAAAGAAAAGTTGAAATTTTCGATTTCTATTATCACTTCCTGTGACGACCGGAAGTGACGGCTGACGCTCTTAACCCAAATGGATTTGCCTACTTCTCAAGATCTATTAACCCTGTAAGTTTGGTGTCTTAATCTCTTACCGTTTCTGAGATATGACTGGGACAAAATATTTTTAAAAAAACGGAAATCGGACATATCTGACGACAGGAAGTGAATCTTGTAAAAATGAAAAAAAAACACCTAGGGGTACTTTTTTCCTCTATCATCCCTGAAAATGTCAAGAAAATCCGTCCAGCCATCTCTGAGAAATCGAGGGGACAAGAAAAGGGGAAAATAATAATAATAACTAGAAACTCATTACTAGTAATGAGAAGGTCTTCCGTTATACTACTTTCTGTTTGCATGAACATGTCTTTCCAACGTCGGTATTAGCCTAAAACTTATGTAGAAACAAAATAACTTAAAAATACTTTTTTTGCTTCTTTTCCTGTCACGACCGGAAGTAATGACGACACACGATTTTTACACGAAGCAAATGAACTGATGACTGACTATAAGTCCTGAAAGTTTTAGACTTCAGTCCTTTACTGTTGCCGAACAATTGTGAGAACAAATTCTAACTTTGAGGACAAGAAAACACACGACCGGAAGTGAACTGAATAAAAATCTCTGAATTTTCTCTTGACTTCTGCAGTATGTACAGCATACGAAAAAAAAACATTTCAAATACTCATCTATAAGTGATATTTATGAGAAAGTTAAATCACGACATAACGTAGTTTATCTCTTAAAACCGGAAGTTTAACGGGTTTTTTTCCGGTGGAATCTAACATATTTCAAAACAGCGAAAGGGAAGCAATAAAGTGATGAAAGTTTTAATTTAAAAAAGAAAAATTGAAATTTTCGATTTCTTCGATTACTTCCTGTGATGACCGGAAGTTACGACTGACGCTTTTAACCCTATATGTTTTGCCTGCTTACCAAGTTATTTTACTCCTATAAGTTTGGTGTCTTACTTTCATGCCGTTTCCGAGATCTCGCTGAAATAACTTTTCATTTTGAGGACATGAAAACACGCGACCGGAAGTGAATTTTACTAAGATATTTCACGTCACTCTAGACATCTGCAGTTTCAATAACATATATAAAAATCATTTAAAGAACTCTATCTATAAGCGATAGGTATGGGAAAATTAAAAACCACTATTAAGTAGTTTTTTTCTTATAACCGGAAGTTGTCGTTTTTTGTGTCGGGTGGGACCAACACATATCGTAACTGTGAAAAAGATACAATTATATGGGGCAAGTCTTATTCCAAAAGAGAAAAGTTGAAATTTTTGGTTTCTTTGATCACTTTCTGTGAAGACCGGAAGTGACGACTGACGCTCTTAACCCAAATCGTTTTGTCTACTCCTCAAGGTCTAATACTCCTATAAGTTTGGTGTCTTAATCTCTTACAGTTTTTGAGATATCTCTCGGACAAGTTCTCATTTTGCGGACATTTAAACGCGCGACCGGAAGTGAATTCTACAAAGATATTTGAGGTTACTCTAGACATTTGCAGTCTTGATAACATATTAAAAAATCAGTTCAAATACATTATCTATAAAAAATATTTATGGGAAAGTAAAATACTCAAATTATGCAGTTTTTCGCTTATAGCCGGAAGTTGACATTTTTGTTTCCGGTGGGACCAACATATTTCGAATCTACAAATAAGATGCAACAATGTGATGCTAAAAAGATTCAAAAAAGAAAAGTTGAAATTTCCGATTTCTTTGATCACTTCCTGTGACAACCGGAAGTTACGGCTGAAGCTCTTAACCCAAATGGTTTTGCCTACTCCTTAAGGTCTATCACTCACATAAATTTGGTGTCTTAATCTCTTACCGTTTCTGAGATCTCACTGGGACAAAATATTTTTGAAAGAAACGAAAATCGGACATATCTGACGACCGGAAGTGAATTTTGAAAAAATGAAAAAAACGTCTGGGGGTATTTTCATTCTCTATCATCTGAAAATTTCAAGAAAATCCACCCAGCCATCTCTGAGAAATCGAGGGGGGGCAAGAAAAAGGGGGGGGGGAAATAATAATAATAAACAGTACAATCACTATAAGGTCTTCCGTCTGGTTCACGTCAAAACATGGCTGACGCAAAACAATTCCTGAATTTTCCCCTTCAATTCGAGCATTTCTGCATTGGACAGGGCTGATGGTTGTTTATGAGATGAAAAACTATGTGTAAACTTTCTTAGTTTAGCGGAATCATGAACATTTTCGGCGTGATGAATAATTTGTTTACAGTAGTGATGAGGCTTTCGCGCACCTGCAGGAGCGGATCCAAGGATTTACAAATGAATAAAATTTAATAGAAATGAAGTTTTAATACTTTTAAATATTATTTAATGAAATTATTAATATGCAAGTAATAGATATACAAGAAAACGCGAAATGCTAATGAATGCAGCTGACAATCACTACTTTCTAAAGATAAATTAATTCTAAATAAAATAATTATAAATTCTATAGACAAAACAGAAGAAGAATGAATGGTAGCAAAATATCAAATCACATCAGGGGAACCGAATTTTATTAATGAAACTCTTAAGAAGTTCCTTATAAGTTGTGAATTTTATATCTGTGTATTCTACCTGGTTGCTTCGAGGAAGGGGGGGGGGGGGGGTCTTAAACATAAACATGAAAATTAGCATTATTTTGTAGAAAGAATTAAGGCTTATAATTTTGAAAACGTCAAGAAGAGTTGCTTGTGATATGAAAGTCAAGGTCATTTTATAAAGAATGCAAAACATAAAAGCGATAAAGAGAAAAAAAGGGGGGGGTGGTTAAAGATGGCAATGTCTTCTACAGTTGACAAAAAATAGGAGAGAATAAAATGCACACACATATCATATACAACCTTTTTTATTTAGTATAAACTCGTTTCCATGGCAACGGGAAGGTTTTTCTGGCCTATCCCAATCACCTGGTAGGTGTTAACTCTACACCACTTCCTACGTGAATGAGCACTGATCAGTCCCCGCAAACTATATATACGGGGGGAAAATCAATATTTTGTAGTGTTTAAGAAACGTTGGTCCTACGTTTTCGGAAATTCTAAGATATTTAAAGATATTTAATTCCTTCTTAATCCTATCAAGAAACTGGTAATACGTAAAATCTTCAAAGAGGGGCCTTTACATACCCTATGAATATTACAGAAAAAAGACGTTAGAAAGACGAAGAAATAGAAAAAATCGACTTTTTAATCCAATTTCTGTGACGACCGGAAGTATTGACGAAGGACAAAATGTTCATGGTGACATCTACAAGTCATTATCTATGATATTTGACAGAGTTTACTTTCATATCTTAACGTGTTCTGGAGAAATGGAGCAGACAAAGTTCTTTACAAAATTTCGTCTATACAATAATATTAAGAATACTAGAAACTCATTACTAGTAATGAGAAGGTCTTCCGTTATACTACTTCCTGTTTGCATCAACATGTCTTTCCAACGTCGGTATTACGCGGGTATGTTAAGGAAGCATACAAATCATTTCTCGGGAAATTTAGACTTTTTCAAGAAAATTAGGATTGATAATTTATCAAAGTCGCTGATAAAACGTAAACTATTATTAACTATTACATAAAGACACGGAGTGTCTGAGGCCAAGTAGTGCACCACCTTAACGTCATCACGTGACTGCTATTAATAGCAAAATATTCCTTAATAAAAAAAGTTCACAGAACAACAATACCCCGGAATTTAATAATTTCTTTGAGTAAATAATATAGTTGAAAAACATCTCTTATGCCTAAAAAGTGCTGCTAGAATCTCACTGTCCGGATGGGAAAATAATTATTCCACATATTTGCATGAAACCTTACCCGATGTTTTGCATTATATACATAAAACCCGAGATAGTTCTTCAAACCATGTTTACCTCACGATTCTAGCAGCACTTTCCAAGTATTTTAGAACACAAGCTTTCGATATGTACAAATCTTATGTTTTTAAATATCCAGCTTAGTGTTGTTCTTTTGCATTTTTGTTGTCACGAATGACAGAGGAAAGGCCAACCGGGATACGTAAATAGCTGACTTTCTTCAATAGAAGATATAATCGATGAAAATAAATCAACATACTTGTTTAACAAACTTTAACTTCACATGAAAAACACACACTATTCACGGTATTTGCTTCTAAACCCCCTTTCACCTATCTTTTTGGATGCCGTCTAAGCCAAAATCTCGTTACACAACATGATCGATTCTTAAGTTACTTGTTGAACAGTTATGACGTCATCGGCCGGAGATTTCAATTCAAGTGACACATACAGCATAATAAAATAAAAACATTTTATTTTTGTTAATATTTGCACGTTTCTATTCATTTTCAGGAGTTAAATTATGTCTCTAAATAACAATATTAAGAAAACTTGTATTCTAAACTTGACGTCATCTCGCCTACTACGACGTCATATTGTATCACTGATTCAGTCAAGTCAGATTATCTTAGTGCTTCCTTAACACACCTGCGTAGCCTAAAATTTATGTAGAAACAAAATAACTTAAAAAATTACTTTTTTGCTTCGTTTTCTGTCACGACCGGAAGTAATGACGACACACGATCTTTACGCGATGCAAATGAACTGATGACTGACTATAAGTCCTGAAAGTTTTAGACTATTATTGTTGCCGAACAAATGTGAAAACAAATTCTAATTTTGAGGACAGGAAAACACACGACCGGAAGTGAACTGAATTAAAATCTCTGAATTTTCTCTTGACTTTTGCAGTATCTACAACATATGTAAAAAACATTTCAAATACTTATATATAAGTGATATTTATGAGAAAGTTAAACCACAGAATAACGTAGTTTATCTCTTAAAACCGGAAGTTTAAAGTTTTTGTTTCCGATAGAATCTAACATATTTTAAAACAGCGAAAGAGAAGCAATAAAGTGATGCAAGTTTTAATTTTAAAAAGAAAAGATGAAAATTTTGATTTCTTTGATCACTTCCTGTGACGACCGGAAGTGACGGCTTACGCGTTTAACCCTATATGTTTTGCCTACTCACCAAGGTTTATTACTCCTTTAAGTTTAGTGTCTTAATTTTATGTCGTTTCCGAGATCTTTCTGAAATAAGTTTTCATTTTGAGGACAAGAAAACACGCGACCGGAAGTGAATTTTACTAAAATATTTCACGTCACTCTAGACATCTGCAGTCTCAATAACATATATAAAAGTCATTTAAAGAACTCTATCTATAGGCGATATGTATGGGAAAATTAAATACCCTTTTATGTAGTTTTTCTCTTATAACCGGAAGTTGTCGTTTTTTGTTTCCGGTGGGACCAACACATATCGTAACTGTGAAAAAGATACAATTATATGATGCAAGTCTTATTCCAAAAGAGAAAAGTTGAATTTTTTTATTTCTTTGATCACTTCCAGTGACGACCGGAAGTGACGACTGACGCTCTTAACCCAAATTCTTTTGTCTACTCCTCAAGGTCTAATACTCCTATAAGATTGGTGTCTTAATCTCTTAGCGTTTCTGAGATCTCACTCGGACAAGTTCTCATTTTGCGGACATTCAAACGCGCGACTGGAAGTGAATTTTACAAAGATATTTGACGTTACTCTAGACATTTGCAGTCTTGATAACATATTCAAAAATCAGTTCAAATACATTATCTATAAAAAATATTTATGGGAAAGTAAAATACTCAAATTCTGCAGTTTTTTGCTTATAGCCGGAAGTTGACGTTTTTGTTTCCAGTGGGACCAACATATTCCGAATCTACAAATAAGATGCAACAATGTGATGAAAGAAAAAAATCAAAAAAGAAAAGTTGAAAATTTCGATTTCATTGATCACTTCCTGTGACGACCGGAAGTGACGGCTGACGCTCTTAACCCAAATGGTTTTGCCTACTCCTCAAGATCTATTAACCCTATAAGTTTGGTGTCTTAATTTCTTACCGTTTTTGAGATATGACTGGGACAAAATATTTTTGAAAAAAACGGAAATCGGACATATCTGACGACCGGAAGTGAATTTTGAAAAAATGAAAAAATCGTCTGGGCGTATTTTCATTCTCTATCATCCCTGAAAATTTCAAGAAAATCCGTCCAGCCATCTCTGAGAAATCGCCAAGAAAAGAAAAGGGGGAAAAAAATAATAATAACTAGATACTTATTGCCTAGGCAATAACAGGTCTTCCGTTTTCTTGATTCTTTTGTCAACTGTTCTGAAAAAAAAGCAGAAAATGCAAAAAAAAAAAAAAAAAAAAAAAAAAAAAAGTTCTCCCAGCATGGATCGAACTCAAAACCTTCGGGTTATAAGACCTGTGCGCTAACCACTAGACCACGTATTCCGATGAAGATGGAGGTAGTAAATTAATTGTTTAAGAATAAATAGGAATAAAAGCACGTGTTCTTTTGTTTGTTATGGAATGTAGTGATCAGTATTGAATAGATTGAGAAACACGATTGGTGTATAATGCAAATGCAGATTGTCGGCTTAAAAAATTATTTGAGTTGGTCTATATTTGGAATGCATTGAATTAATCATTCAGAGCCTATGATGCATTAGAACTGCAGTGTCGAGACTTTGTTTACAAATATATGAAAATGTCGGATCGGGTTCGGATGTGACTGAATATCCTGAAATAATAGGTAAGCATCTCTGTGTGGATTGAATTAAATGTAAGTAGCATGAATCAAAATTTCAGATATGCATTTTAGAAAGAAAAATGTGCCAATGAGAGAGTGAAAATTTATTTGCTGGGAAAAAATCGCTGTTTTCGACATTCATTCGATTAATATTAATTCTAAATAAAATTGAAATAAATTCCACATACTAGAGAAAGCAAGAATGCTTGGTGTTAAAATATCATATCATATCAAGAGAATCGAGTGCTATTCATAACAACTGAAGAAATAAGCGAGAAAAGCTTTAATTAATTTTTATGTTCATCAGCACCTAAATTTCAGATACGAAAAAAAGATGTAGTGTTTGCCGTTAACATTCATAATTTCTATATACTTCAGAGATTCACTGTCAAATTTTCAGGAAACTTTCTTTCAGGTATCTTCTGCAAAACCCCGAAATTTTATGTCGATCCGAGGTGTTGTATGAGTTCTAGAGAAATATTCTAGGCTGATATTAATCTGATTTTTTTTTTTTTGATTTTTTTGGGGAAGGGGAGGGGAGAAAGAGGAGTAAATTTATTATTGATTCTGACCTTTTGGTCAAAAGTCAAGGTCATCGAAGTTCAAGGTCAAGATCAAAGGTTAAGATCAAAGGTCAAGGTCATGAGAAAATCCCGGAAATAAATTTACTTTCTATGTTTTTTTTTTTACTTCATCAAGACTGAAATTACTCCAAACAAATAAAATGTTCATTCTACACCTAAATTATTCACAACTGATCATCCCTAAAAGTTTCCATGAAAAACTACTCATGTTTGAAACAACGTCCGGTTTTTAGGCCGGCACTCCCAGTGAAAATGATTTGCATGGTTTTAGTCTATCTAACATCTGCATTAGCCAAACATTTCTGTAAAAAGAAAACAAAACTTGGAAAATTCACTTTTTTTGCATCGCTTCCGGTCACGACGGAAACTGACGGCAACGTACGATTTTCACATGATGTAGAAAAACTGGTGACTGACTATCAGTCCTGAAAGTTTTAGACTTCAGTCGTTTACTGGTGCTGAGCAATTAGGTGAATAAAATCTCAATTTGAGGGCAGGAAAATACGCAACCGGAAGTGAATTATACTAAGATGTTTGACGTCAATTTAGACATCTGCAGTCTCAATAACATATATAAAAATCATTTAAAGAACTCTATCTATAAGCGATATGTATGGGAAAATCCAAAAACCCTATGATGTAGTTTTTCTCTTATAACCGGAAGTTGTTGTTTTTTGTTTCGGGTGGAACCAACACATATCAAAACTGTGAAAAAGATACAATTATATGATGCAAGTCTTATTCCAAAAGAGAATAGTTGAAATTTTCGATTTCTTTGATCACTTCCTGTGACGACCGGAAGTGACGATTGACGCTCTTAACCCAAATGATTTTGTCTACTCCTCAAGGTCTATTACTCATAAAAGTTTGGTGTCAAAATCTCTTACCGTTTCTGAGGTCTCACTCCGAAAATTTCTCATTTTACGGACACCTAAACGCGCGACCGGAAGTGAATTTTACAAAGATTTTTGACGTTACTCTAGACATTTGCAGTCCTAATAACATAAGTAAAAATCAGTTCAAATACGTCATCTATAAAAAATATTTATGGGAAAGAAAAATACCCAAATTATGTAGTTTTTCTCTTATAACCGGAAGTTGTCGTTTTTGTTTCCGGTGGGACTGACATATTTCAAAACTACAAATGAAATGCAATAACGTGATGCAAAAAAAGATTCAAAAAAGAAAAGTTGAAATTTTCGATTTCTATTATCACTTCCTGTGACAACCGGAAGTGACGGCTGACGCTCTTATCCCAAATGGTTTTGCCTACTCCTCAAGATCTATTAACCATTAGAGTTTGGTGTCTTAATCTCTTACCGTTTTTGAGATATGACTGGGACAAAATATTTTTTAAAAAGACGGAAATCGGAGATATCTGACGACCGGAAGTGAATTTTGAAAAAATGAAAAAAACGCCTGGGGGTATTTTCATTCTCTATCATTCCTGAAAATTTCAAGAAAATCCGTCCAGCCATCTCTGAGAAATCGCTCCGACAAGAAAAGGGGAAAAAAAAAATAATAATAAAAAGAAACAGTAGAATCACTATAAGGTCTTCCGTCTGAAACGGAAGACCTTAATAACTAGATGCATTCTCGTTGCGAGCAACGAGTGGGTCTTCCGTCCAATTTTTGATAAGATGAGATAAGAATTTGACTGAGACTTTCGTTCAAATATAATGATATAAATAAATTGTAAAGACGAACAATTTTGCTTCAGTAATCTATAACAAAATGTTGATCATTAAAGATTATAGATTAAAGACTTTCGGCCCATCTTGGTCCCTATTTTGAGGGGCCAGCCCTATTTTCTTGATATCTTTTTACAGCTCTCATGATTTTGAACACTTTTTGTTCAACAACTATTCTAATTTTTTTTCGTTTCCGAGATATCTGCAAAAGAAATAATAGGGACCGGCCCTTCAACTCCTTAATTGGAACGTTTAGCAAAAATTGAAAGGTAACGTATTGTTCAGAAAGTTATTGTGAACATCTTTTATTCAATATTGCTTATCAAGATATTTCCCACTTTCGAGATATAAAGCGTCAAAGATTTAGCATTCTGGCCCATAATGTCCCCTTATAACGTCAAAGATTTAGCATTCTGGCCCCTATTGTCCCCTTATAACGTAACATATGATGCCAACAACGTTATATAGTTAAGGAGTGTGAAGATGATCTATTCTGCCTTAGTAATGTATTACAAAATATTGATCGTTTAAGAGTTATTGATGAAAGACTTTCGGCCCCTATCAGCCCTTATTTTGAGGGGCAAGTCCCTTTCTCTTGATATCACCTTAAAGCTCTTATGATTTTGAACACTTTTTTGTTCAACAACTATTCAGAAATTCTTTTTCGTTTCCGAGATATATGCAAAAGAAATATTTAGGGGCCGGCCCTTCAACTCCTTAATGGAGACGTTTAGCAAAAATTGAAAGGTTACATATTGTTCACAACATTATTGTGAACATCTTTTATTTAGTATTGCTTAGCAAAATATTTCCCACTTTCGAGATATAAAGCGTCAAATATTTAGTATTTCGGCCCCTCATGACCCCTAATCATGTAACATGTGATTTAAATAACATAATATATAGTTGTAGATTGTTCAGATAAACATTTTTGCTGCAGTAATATTTTACAAAATATTGATTGTTAAAGAGTTATTGATGAAAGACTTTCGGCCCCTCTCGGCCCCGATTTTGAGGGGCCAGCCCCTTTTTCTTGATTTCACCTTAAAGCTCTTATGATTTTGAACACATTTTGTTCAACAACTATTCAGAAATTCTTTTTCGTTTCTGAGATATTTGCAAAAGATGTATTTAGGGGCCAGCACTTTTACTCCTTAATAGGGACGTTTAGCAAAAATCGATAGGTTACATGTTGCTTAGAGCATTATTCTGAACATATTTTATTCAATATTGCTTATCAAAATATTTCCCACTTTCGAGATATAAAGTGTCAAAGATTTAGCATTCTGGCCCCTTATGGCCCCTAATTATGTAACATATGAGATTTTTATTACAATATATAGTTGTAGATTGGTCAGATAAACATTTTTGCTTCAGTAATGTATAACAAAATATTGATCGTTAAAGAGTTATGGATTTGAGACTTTTTGCCCCTTTTGGCCCCTAATGTGATGAGTCAGCCCTTTTTTCCTGATATCATATAAAAGATCTAGTAATTCTGCACAATTTCTGTTCAATGTGTTTTAAGAAAATATTCATAGTTTTGAAGATATGATAAAAAATGTCTCGAAAATTCTCTCCTGATTCATGTCCTAAATTTTGACCCCTACCGAGCTTCCATACAAGGCACTTCCAGAAAATTTGAAAACTGAGGTGCACAACTAGAACATGTCTTCTATTATCACTGAAAATTTCAGCACTCTATCTTTTGTCGTTTTTGAGTTTTTGTGTAGACAAAATAGTCACCAAAAATTCGATTAAAGGGCGATAACTTCCAACCGGAAGTGAATTTCCAAAAATAAAAAAAAAATGAATAAAGTTTAGATCATGATACATCATCTCTGAAAATTTCAAGTGAATCCATCCAACCATCTCTGAGAAATCGTCTGCACAAAATTTGGACAGAAAAAAATAATAATAATATTGATTGATTGATTGTATATTGTTTTACGTCCCATTCGAGAATTTTTCACTCATATAGAGACGTCACCATATACCGGTGAAGGGCTTCAAATTTTGACCTTTACTCGGCACTCAGGGCCATTGAGCAGTGAGGGATCTTTATCGTGCCAACGCCTGCCGTGACAAGGGGCCTCGGTTTTTAAGGTCTCATCCGAAGGACCCGCAACTTTCACTTCAAAGTGCCGAGCGCATGGCGAAGGAACAGTTGCTACCTATTTTTTATCGACTTAGGTCTGTCGCGGCCGAGATTCGAACTCACGACCTCCCGATCACGGAGCGAGCGCTCTACCGACTGAGCTACCGTGAACGGTAAATAATAATAATAATAATAAAAGTGAAAAAGAAACAATAGAATAATAGAAGGGTCTTCCGTTGGAGACGGAAGACCCTAAAAAGAAGAAACAGTAGAATCACTATAAGGTCTTCCGTCTAAAACGGAAGACCTTAATAACTAGAAACTCATTACTAGTAATGAGAAGGTCTTCCGTTATACTACTTCCTGTTTGCATGAACATGCCTTCTCCGACGTCAGTATTAGCCTAAAACTGATTTAGAAACAAAATAACTTTAAAAAAATCTTATTTTTTTTCGTTTCCTGTCATGACCGGAAGTGATGACGACACAAGATTTTTACACGATGCAAAGGAACTGATGACTACTATAAGTCCTGAAAGTTTTAGACTTCAGTCTTTTACTGTTGTCGAGCAATTGTGTGAACACATTCTAATTTGGGGGACAGGAAAACACACAACCGGAAGTGAATTGAATAAAACTCTGTGATTTTTCCCATGACATTTGTAGTATCTACAGCATATGTAAAAAACATTTCAAATACTTATCTGTAAGTGATATTTATGAGAAAGTTAAACCATGAAATAACGTAGTTTATCTCTTAAAACCGGAAGTTTAGAGTTTTTGTTTCCGGTGGAATCTAACATATTTCAAAACAGCGAAAGAGATGCAATAAAGTGATGCAAGTTTTAATTTTACAAAGAAAAGTTGAAATTTTCCATTTTTTTTTTTATCACTTCCTGTGACGACCGGATGTGACGGCTGACGCTTTTAACCCTATCTGTTTTGCCTTCTCACCAAGTTTTATTACTCCCATAAGTTTGGTGTCTAACTTTCATGCCGTTTCCGAGATCTCGCTGAAATAAATTTTCATTTTGAGGACAAGAAAACACGCGACCGGAAGTGAATTTTACTAAGATATTTCACGTCACTCCAGACATCTGCAGTCTCAATAACATATGAAAAAAAATCATTTAAAGAACTCTATCTATAGGCGATATGTATGGGGAAATTAAAAACCCCTATTATGTAATTTTTCTCTTATAACCGGAAGTTGTCGTTTTTTGTTCTGGATGAGACCAACACATATCGAAACTGTGAAAAAGATACAATTATATGATGCAAGTCTTATTCCAAAAGAGAAAAGTTGAAATTTTTGATTTCTTTGATCACTTCCTGTTACGACCGGAAGTGACGGCTGACGCTCTTAACCAAAATGGTTTTGTCTACTCCTCAAGGTCTAAAACTCCTATAAGTTTGGTGTCTCAATCTCTTACAGTTTCTGAGATCCCACTCAGACAAGTTTTCAATTCGATATTTAAACGCGCGACCGGAAGTGAATTTTACAAAGATATTTGACATTACTCTAGACATTTGCAGTCTTGATAACATATTCAAAAATCAGTTCAAATACATTATGTTGAGACCAACATATTTCGAAACTACAAATGAAATGCAATAACGTGATGCAAAAAAAAATTCAAAAAAGAAAAGTTGAAATTTTCGATTTCTATTATCACTTCCTGTGACGACCGGAAGTGACGGCTGACGCTCTTAACCCAAATGGATTTGCCTACTCCTCAAGATCTATTAACCATATAAGTTTGGTGTCTTAATCTCTTACCGTTTCTGAGATATGACTGGGACAAAATATTTTTGAAAAAAGTGGAAATCGGACATATCTGACGACCGGAAGTGAATTTTGAAAAAAATGAAAAAAACGCCTGGGGGTATTTACATTCTCTATCATCCCTGAAAATTTCAAGAAAATCCGTCCAGCCATCTCTGAGAAATCGCCCCGAAAAGAAAAGGGAAAAAAAAAATAATAAAAAGAAGAAACAGTAGAATCACTATAAGGTCTTCCGTCTTAAACGGACGACCTTAATAATAATAAGAAACAGTAGAATCACTATAAGGTCTTCCGCGAAGACGGAAGACCTTAATAATAAGAAGAAACAGAGTAAAACAATATGTTCCCAAACTTCGTTTGGGGAACATAATAAATAAATCCAGTTTGAACAAATTAAATCCTTTGCGTAAACGAGTTTAATAATTCACGGTCTGCTCCTGAAATGCTCTTATCCTACATTGACAAAAAGGATGTTTGTAGAAATAGACCTTCCTACTGTTTTTGCAAATCCAATGACGATTGTCATCCTTTGTAGACATAACAAAGCAATTTGGACACTCTTTTCGAATACTAACGTCTATGCATCCGGAAAGCAGAAATCGTCCGTCCTCCGTAATCGAATATGTATTCACAAACTGTGGCATTTTGCACTCAATAATCCATGCACAAGAAAAACTGATAAATCATAAGTCACAAGAAAACACAAGTTAAAACACTAATGAAATTGAATAAAATCCACACATTAAATAAAATCCATCGAATAAAGGACAAGGTGCGTTTGGTACAAAATTTGGCCCCGTGTCAAAATTAAATAATGTTCCTTAAAACTCTTTGAGAGAGTGTATATTTTCATGAAATTATCAATATATGCATGTACAAAGCTTTATTTATGTTTTATATAAACGTAAAAGTAGCATAGTTTACGATAACGTTGTGATATTTTGACGTTGCTTTTTGCGACGTCATGAACAAGAATTGAACGTCATGTTTTAAAATAAATCCATCTTACATGTATATTTTACTATGTACGTGTATTAAATCTCATTTTCATATAAACGTACATTTCGATGTATTGGTATACATGTGATAACATACTAGTTCCATACTTACTAAACTTATTTTTCATAATTAAAGACAAATCTTTAAATCAATTGGTATGGTTGGCTTTGAAAATTTTTGAATCATAAGGGAAAAAGTGGTGTACATGTACAGTAAATTCTAAGCCGATTTCTGACTTTCCGAGCCCCACATTGGCACAAGCAAAGAATTGGTTTTATTTTTTTAACTTGACGATCCGTAATTGCCAAGCTTTGTAAAAAATAAAAAAAAGACTTAAAGGACCGTTAAACTTTTTCTTGGATTTTGATTGCATGTATTCAAGGAAATGATTTTGTGTGTAATAATATATCAGTAAGGCTCGCAAGATTTCGGTCTTCCTGCTTATCTGCATTATATTTTCAAAAAGAAAAAAAACAGTTTCCGCTCCCTACTTCACACTGCTTTTCTGTGCTTTGATTTACATAAGTTTACCTGTGTCTACCAATTATAATATTTTATTTGCGCTGTCCAGTGGTAGAGCCCATCCTTAAAAAAGGAAAGGATGTGAACCTTCGTTTATTCTTTTCTTTCAGCATGCAGTTCGGAAATATTCCAACATCGAAGTTATCAGCAATTAATTTACCTCTTTTTTCTTCAAAATTGCAGCTTGTTCCGACACATGAATATATTAGGATCTATGGGTTATTGAACAGACAGCATGTTTCAACGACATTTTATACGTATTAACTTATACATCTTCACATTGTCAAGGTTTTGTGATATTGTTTCTCTTCACTACCTTTTTAAATAGGAACGATTTCAAAACCTTGACATTGTGAAGATGTATAGGTTATTGCGTAGATGACCTACAATCTACTTGGTCTATTAAGGATGTTTTAGAGACTTTTACAATAATTCATCCCCGTGGTAGACAAGGAGCAAAATGTACTACCTGGTTAATAGAAGATTTTCGCGGAAAAGAAAAAAAAACTAGTACTTCACAGTAAAGAAGGATTTTTCGCGGAAAAGCAATGTGGACTCGCGGAAAAATGTAACAGCGCTATTGAGGAATTTTCCTGTAATTTTTCCCAGAAAAAGGTGTTCCACACGAACTCAAAAAAAAAACAAAAAAAAAACAACTAGATCGACCCAAAGGACAAAAACCTTATTTAAAGAAAAGAAAACTAACCTAAACCTGAAAAACCTATTTTGAAAGGGGGATGTCACTTTACCTTCCTACATGTCTTACCAACTTTACAAAGTTTACTTGACCCTTCTTCCTTCATATTTTTGGTATTTTGCTATATGAATTTTATACAAGTGGTGGGTATTGATCGGGGTGGGGTCCGGATACCCCCCCCCCCCCTGCGGATCCCTTACTGCTTCCTCTAAGTAATCGATATACCTTTGTAACGACAATCTATGCAAGCGTGTGTTTTAAGAAAGCTCTAAACACCAAGGGAAAACATTTTTTATAGACTTTGAGAACATTTTATCATATAAAGGTGTACATTATGAGCTAATCTAGTTCATTTCCAGGATAAAGTGCCTGCCTTATTTCCCAAGGAAAATTGTTCAAAGACAATCGAGTGTTAGTGAACAGAAATCACTGTTGTTTACTTAAATTGGTAATCAGTATGTAAATACTGTATTCAATTACTTTATCTTGGATTATTAAACCTCTCTTGATTTTTTCCCTATATAACATTAGATCGATAGATGTGACTAATTCCCTAGAAATCGTTAAGAATGGACTAATCCCCGTGTGTTAGTCAAGTGAGCTAATCCTTGCTTCGAAAGCTAATTCACGGTTATCCGTAATCCTCTAGATTTTACTTTAACATTGGTATGATATGTGAATGGACTAATGTCCATATATTAGTTCAGTGAGCTAATCCCTGCTTTGAAATCACGCTATCTGAATCCTCTACATTTTACGTTTGTATCGGTATAAAAAACAGTTAAAGTATATCATCTGGACCAGGACTAAAAGTATATCATTTCGACCAGGACTATTTCCCTCGGCTTCACTTCGGGAAATAGTCCTGGCCTTGGGGAACTGGAACTTGCTAACTCCCTCAATGATAATTATACTTTAACTGTATACTAATAGAATATTAAGAATACGTCAATTTAATATTGTGAACCTGAACTCTTGAAAGTAGATGGCCCTTTGTTTATAACAAACAGAAAGCAATATTAATTTTATTTTGTAATTCGGGGGAAAGGAAGCAGGCGGTACAGTTGATACTTTTTACATGTTCTAGGGGGGGGGGGGTTCTATTCAAAGAGAACTTTGATTACATGAAATATTTATAGTTCCTATATCACGTATAGTAGGCGTAGAAATTAAAGCATAAGTAATTAGTAATAACTTAGTAAATAATTATTGGTAATTAATTGTATATTTTCAAGATGACAAAAAATAAAAAAAAGAAAAAAAAGGGGTTGACGTGGAAAAAGTATCATTATGTTCATCGTGGTAAAACTTTACCATTTACCCATGCAGGGGGCAGGTTCACATTTTTTTTTTCGACATGAAACACCAGTTGCAACGTCGCCGTAGCGTTCAAAGAGGGATAACTCTAAATTTTCAATCCTTGGAATAAAATACAATGAAGTTCGTTTAAAAGTTCATTTACACTATTTACACATAATATTAAAATCACAACAACATCCAAGCATCACACATAGATTTTCCACAATATTTTCACAATATGTTAAAACGTTTATCCTATATGTCAACTCCTTTACTTCTCTACTACAAGTCTCACTGTCTGAAAACATCCCCCCTATATATAATATTGAGACATTGCTCGCGAGGAGCAATGTGTTTTGACCATTACATAATAATTTAGTATTGCTCGCGAGGAGCAATGTTATGTAAACAACTGACTATCTAAATATATAATAACGGAATCAAATATAAACAAACATAATCAAATAATTAAATATCGTTACACACAGTTTGAATTTAAGCTTGTTCAAATCATGGCACCGGGAAGTTCTGTAAGCCGACTTAAGTATAAATTATAATCCCCGGAATAGGTTAGGGCGACATAAATTGATCCATGTTTTACTAATGCACACATAGGGACAATCTTTAAAATCTTCATTCCAAGAACAGCAAAGCCATTAGTTATATTTATAAAGATAGTGTAGGTATATATGACTGTTCAAATCATGATCTGTGGAGATAAGGCGGTACAATACTGAAAAAGGCGACGATAACGACCAATGATCGATCTCAAAAAAATATATAAGCAAAACAAATTAGTGAACAGGGCATAAAGCACGGACCCCACCCCCAAAATTATATATTCCCTCATGTTATGCTCACCTGAATGGAAGTTGGTAGCAAGTGAAATAGCTTTCCAAAACTATATCCATCAATTTAGAATTTTTCGATCTATCTTTAGTCCAATGTAAAGAAAATAAATCCCTTATATTCACCTGGAAGGTCACATGCAGGTAAATATAACGTAGTATTTTTTCGACATTGTTGGATCTCAGTCAATCTAGGTTAAGGAGTAAGCAAAGCCATAATTAGTCATATTGATATGCAAGTGATATCTAGTTATGAAGATTCAAATTTGTCCATATCAAATCCCAGGGGAATAAGGGATATTAAAGTTTTACATGGGAATATGCCGAATATTCTTTAAAAATCTTGTTCTCAAAAAATTAGTTGCAATGATTTTTTATATTAATGATTAAATCAAATATTCTTTGATCATGCATATTGGCTCAAAGAAAAAGAATTAAACGACTTGTAAAGCACAGCATGAACGTATTAATAATGATACAAGCAATTTAGGATGCTTGTTGAAATCATGACCTCTAGGAGAATTCATTGGCCACTCTTTTGAAAGACAGCAAGGTCAGGGTTACTCAGGGAAGTGTTGTTGTCTAAGGGTCTTGCCTTCTAATATGTTTGCAAAAAGGAGTTTAGCTTCAAGAAACTTTCAATAATAACTTCAGCTTAAACTGGTCATGAAGGCCAGCAAAAGTCAAAGTAAAATATTAAAACTTATCTTCTTTAAATTAATTTTCAGAACAGATTAGCTCAACATTTAACTTTCAATAAAAAGAGACTGTCCATAATACATATTAGATTTATTCATTGCATTATTTTCAGGTACGCATGAAACCGCACAGAGTTTGTAAAATTGTAATTGCCTGTGCAGTTTTGCACAACATCTCGCTTACTCTTTATGAGCCAGAAGATAAGGGGGGAGACAGATCAAGAGGATATTCAGCCTCCCCAGCCTCCCTACCAAGGACAACAAGATGGAAGGAGTATAAGAGATTATGTTACACGACACTATTTCTCAAGAGTATAGACTGTTTAACAATTTAACAATTTACCTGCTCTTACAATGTAGGCATTGCTATGATAAAGAAAACATACAAGTCATATTTCATAATTTAATCAACAATTGTACAGTAAGTAGAAATGTTAACAATGTATAATTTTCACAATACAGTGTTATAGACTTTTAACAGCTATAACTATTAAAATAATGGAATAGATCATTAACAATACAAAAGTGCCCCATTGGTTAAATAACTCACTCTGAGGTCAAATATCCACATAGAAAAAGAAGTTTCATCACATCCTTAATGTACCCCCTTAGCAAGAGGTCCATAAGCCACAAAGGTTAAATGTCACAAATTATGGATGCTTCATCATTATACTGGTCAATTTATCATGTTACATAACTACTTGCAACACTTTTTCTTTTCTTACACATAAACTCTGGAATTCACAAAATAAATTAATAAAAAAAAATCCCTAAAAATTACTACAGGAAATGGGCATAACTCTTTTCAATAAAGTAACTTTTGATTAAAATATTTATGAACTAAATGTAATGATCCATGCTTATTTAATCCTAATCTAAGGATTTTTTTTTTTAAACTTTGTATTTACTATAGCTATCTATAAAGTGTTTTTATTTCCAAAATAACAACAAGAAGCCAATGGGCCACATCGCTCACCTGAGCACTTTAACCAGGAGTTCAGTATTTTATGAGTGGTATCAACCTATCCCTAAGGGGAGGGAGCATGATTTGAACAAACTTGAATCTTACAACAAGCAAATTCAAAGGATTGTGGTCCCCCGCTTTCGTGTCTTAACGGATGGGATGCCATTATTTATGACATATTGTAAATGTATTGTTTGTGTGTCCTGTTTTATCTGTGCATCATACAAAAAAGACATAAATTTTTGAATTAATAACAGTTACGGCAAAGATTATAGCTTCTCAAAACTACATCAATCTTCAACATCAAGGTCATGAGGTCAAATATCATAATATAATCCAAAACGTCTTGTCACAACTATTGCACATGTGAAAAAAAAATATCAAAAAGTAGAGTATACACAGCTAATTGTGCCACGTACGTGTAACGTATGGTAGCACATACCACATGTTACACGTATGTGAAACGTACATAACACATACGTGTATTCCAACTGCACGTTACACGTACGTGGTATAACGTATGGATAACATGCGTGTGACAACATACGTTTCACATAACGTACGTGAAACGTGCATTTGGAATACACGTATGTGTTACGTACGTTTCACGTACGTGTTACATATGGTATGTTCTACCACGCGTTACACATACGTTAATGAACATGTGGTTTACATATGTATTGTCAACCATACGTTACACATACGTTAATAAACGCACGGTTTACATGTGTATTATAAACCACACATTACACATATTTCACACACAGGGTTTACATTTATTATCAACCACACGTTATACATACGTTAATATATGCATGGTTTACATGTATTAAAAACCACACATTACATGTACATTAATGACAAGTATGAGTGTTATCAGCTATGTTACATGTAAGTTACTAAAAATTGTTTTACAGGTGTGTGAAAAGCTGGCTGTGTTTGAGAAGGCTGTATATTTTCTATATTAATGGTACTTTTACATACATGTATACGATAAATGTAGGTCAACTATAATTAAATTCAATCCTTTTTAATTCGTTTAATTAATTAGTAAAATTATTATTTAATTTTTGTCAACAAGTGAAAAAAATCCCTAAAAGTTTTATTGTTGCTGGGACTATATAATATTCTTAAACTGGTGACATTTTCAAATACTGTAACAGGAACTTTTTGTACAAAAGTACACCTCAGACCAAATACTTTTTTTTACTTAATAGTTCAGAGTGAATCTGGAGAACTAATCAAGATAATGTTTAACAATCAACAGGTCTGACACAATCTCTTGATTAAGCTTTATAGCTTGAAATAGCTATATAGCTTTATTAAGCTATTCAAAATAGCTTGATAAAGCTATTTATATGCAGGTTTTCACAAAAATGTTATTTGTACAAAATAGACAAAAAGTCGCAAGTATTTGACTATTCATATGTAATATGGGTTATCAAATCAACAACCCAAATCAAAGATAGTTCTAACATTGCAGCATTTGAATACTTTTAAGCAAAAGATGAATTTCCATTGTTTGGGTAACTGTACACTACCTTGTGTGAGTTGAGGCATGGATAAGTATGATTGCTTCTCATTGTACTGAATTATTACCAATCAATTATCTTGTTGACCATAATTGGCCTCCTTTATAATTTCATTGAAGAGGTAACTGTATCAATTGCTTTATATAGCCCCCAAAACTTTTAGAACTTTGAGTACAAAGTCTCTTAAGGAGACGCAATTTGATGAGTGATTTTTACATGCATTATTTTCATAAGAGTTCAAGGTTGAATATCATCACTGCACCAAGGTGCGACTTTTTGTACATACTTGGAAAATAACACATTTGAGAAAAAAGTGTGATAAAATAGCTAAATCAAGCTATTCTGAATAGCTTAATAAAGCAATATAGCTAAATCAAGCTATATAGCTTAATCAGGAGATTGTGCCGGAACTGATCAATAACCTGTAATTCATGAAACAGAGTATTGCGACCAACTTGGTCCAAGTATAAAATCCCTCTTAAAATGGGACCCTAGATCATAAGTTGCGTGGATTTTAATCATTATACTGTAATATATTTTAAAGATTTAACTTTTTTTTTTCTCAAAAAAATAATATCATATCATGATCTATGATAATGATGATTAAAACCCAGTCACCTCTGAAAGCTCACAGGTGTGTGCATTGTTGACTTGTTGTGCGTGTTTTGCGTCTTTAATGTTCCAATTTATTTCACATTGTTTACCTTACGTCCACTTGCATGTCTGACATGGAGTAATCAGTTCGCATTGGTGTATAATTTACTCTTAGAGCAGTAAAACATAGTCTACATACAAGTACACCAATCTCGTAATATGTACATGTATATCGGATATCGGTAGAGGCACATAAAATTGAACTCGATCATCGGTAGATATGATCATTCCGAATTCAGGAGCAAAAGCTGAATTTGGAAAAAAAAAAAAAAAGAAAATCACGATAATTTCACAACAGAACTCAAATGGAATTCACCTAAATAGGTATTACATAATTATACAGTTGGTAGCGTCCGTATAACACTAAATATGTAAAATGTACGTTCCGGAATGTTCACCTCCGATTATTATTTACGTTAACGGGTGACGTCACTGGTAAGAAGTCTGACGTATGCAAGACAGTGACTGGAGTTAGGCTAGGAGTAACGATGAGGAATATACATAACATGAACAGTTATTTATTTACTTTATATTTCAGACTGTGTTGCATGTAAACTAACGGATGTGTTTCTTTTATTTTAGTGTATAACATAATGTAAACTTGGTATACCAAATAAGCTGATAAGTACGAAATTATTGACGCAGTCAACTGTCTTGGTCAGCACCCCAGCCCAGGCGTGAATCAACACTGGCACATTATATCAAAATTAAGGTGAGGTATAAAACATACTGTTATAAAAAATATTTATTGTAAGATTTTTTTTAGCCTACCAATAAGATGCAATAAAACCCTTGATGGAAAAAGTTCCACCCACCCAATGTATATTTCTTTACAAAACATGTAGAGGAAATATAAATTATCTTTTAGGGCAATAAGGGTGTAACACTTATTTTTCAGATATCTTTTTCATACAGTCCTTATGAATATAAATAATGTATTCTGAGATTGTGATTTTTTTTATGTGATTTTAAATGTACACTCCAGGATGGTGGCTGAAGCTCATCTCCTATGTAAACACCTAAATGCCAAGTCTGGACTTCAAAAACAGATTCTGAAAGTTTAACCAGCATTATGGTAAAACTCTTAAAAAAGAAATCAAATTTTCTGATCCCATTGCTTTTAGACTTACAATTTAATACATATAATATCATGTAATGATGTGCATTACATTTCAATCACAAGAGGAGAAAATGTTAAATGTTATCAGTAAAATAAGTAATTTTTCATATTGTTTGTTTTGCTTTACAAGTCTGAAATGCAATTTTTTTTAACATATATTTTCTTTTTTACCTCAAGGACAAAAAGTATACACTTCGAACAGACACAAAAACATATAGGTCCATGCCAAGCTATGAAAGATTTATGCTGAGGGTAAGTTCTATTATTATATAGAATTTAATTGTCAGACATATGGTTATGTCTAAAATTTTACTGTACTTGTATTTATATCAGTGATAAGCAATATTTTGCACCTGAGCTGACTTACATGTAATCACAAAGAAATGTTATAACTAATTAGATAACCTGAGTCAGTCATGACCTATTGCTATCTGTTTTTAGCTCACCTGAGCTGAAAGCTCAAGTGAGCTTTTGCTGATCACATTTTATCTGTAGTCTGTCTGTCTGTCTAGCTGTCCGTCTGTCTGTAAACTTTCACATTTTCGACTTCTTCTCCAGAACCACTGGCCTATTTCAACCAAACTTGCCACAAACCATCCTTGGGTAAAGGGGATTCAAGTTTGTTCAGATAAAGGGCCACACCCTCAATAAAAGGGAGATAATTAAGAAATAGTGAAAATTTAGTGGGATGTTTTAAAAATTTTCTTCTCAAGAACCACTGGGCCAAAAAAGTTGAAACTTATAGGAAACCTTGTATGTCAAAGTGTAAATTCAAATTTGTTTAAATCATGAGCCCTGGGTTTGGTTGGGGCCACAATGGGGGATCAAAGTTTTACATAGGAATATATAAGAAAAAATCTTAAAAAATCTTCTTCTCAAGAACAGCAAAGCCTTGTTTAGTCATATTGATAAGGAAGCATCATCAAGTAGTGTAGATTCAAGTTTGTTCAAATCATGACCCCCAGGGGTAGGGAGGGGCCACAATGGGGGATCAATATTTTACATAGGAATACATAGGAAAAAAACTTTAAAATTCTTCTTCTCAAGAATAGCAAAGCCATAAATAGTCATTTTGAAATGGAAGCATCCTCAGGCTGTGTAGATTCAAGTTTGTTTGAATCATGATCCTCTGGGGATAGGATTGGACCATAATGGGAGATCAAAGTTTTACATAGAATATATAGGAAAAAATCTTCTTCTAAAGAACAGAAAAGCCATGATTAATCATCTTTATATGAAAGCATCATCAGGTAGTGTAGATTCAATTTTGTTCAAATCATGAACTCTGGGGTAGGGAGAGGCCACAATTGGGGATCAAGTTTTTACAAAGGCATATGTAGGGAAAAATCTTTAAAAAATTTCTGCTCAAGAACAACAAAACCATATGTTATGTTAATATTTCTTATGGCCTGCGGGTGTGTCATCACCTTGACCCAAGGTCATTTGGGCAAGTTCAAGGTCACTGACAGAAAAAAAAATCATAATTCGTGTTTACACAAAGATTGCTTATGACCTGAAGGTGTGTCATGACCTGACCCAAGGTCATTTGGACAAGTTCAAGGTCACTGACAGAAAAAGTTCATAATTCGTGTTCGGTCTGTATCTTTCCTATGGAGGATAATTTTGGATGTTGGGAGTATCCACTTCACACAAAGATTGTTTATGACCTGAGGGTGTGTCATGATCCTGACCTATAGTCACATACTGTAGAAAAAATGGATAAATAATGTATCCATACTTTCCAACAGAGAAATACTTCAAAAATTGTTATTAATTTTTCAATGTAATAAAAAACAATATTATTATTAGTATTGCTGTTTTACTAGGCTATGCCAAAGTTTCATTCATTAAAAAAATATAATGAGCAATTACTGGTAAATTTTCTCTCTAAATGTATAAACAATTTTTGAACACCTTTTAGATCCTAAAATACTAGTATTAGTGACTTGGCATCTTCTCTGAAAAACCCAATGGGGGTATTTGTCCATATTGGACAGTTCTAGTTTAGTTCTAAAGGAAGTCAACCAGGAGTTATATGTAGAAAATAATAATGTTCTGAAAAAAAAAACTATGTGTTTTTCCATATGCAAATTCATTTAATATTTTCTTTTTCTTTACAGATGAAAGGGAATTGCAGAAGAATGAATTGATGTTAACATCTCAACATTAAAGTTGGCTTAAATTTGAATATGTCTTTTGTTGTGATTGCCTAAAGAGCAATTAGGATCAGGAAATTTGAGGTGAAGGATATCCAGATATGTACCTTCAAAATGTGGATCATTCAACAGATGAAAAGAAAATAAGCCCCTGAAGAAAATTATGTCAAATGCATGAAATGAATATTTTAATTGCACATCATTTTTGTTTCACGCATGTTTACAATATATATGTGAAAAAGAATGTTCGGTGGTCAAAACATATGTTTAACCATGGTTTGGCACATGTATGGTACTTATACATTTATCATATGAGCAGTGCATTCAACAAACATGTTAAACGCATGTTTCTAAAAACATACGTTACACACACGTTGAACGTACGTTATTCATACGTGAACCATATGAATAACGTACGTGTGCAACGTGTGTAACGTATGGTAGTCAATAGGTATGTTTAACGTACGTGTCACGCATGATATTCATACGTGTGAAAACGTACGTTTAACATACGTGGTGCTTTTTTCATGTGATACGTACGTGAAGTCACGTACGTATCACATACGTTTAACGTACGTGATACGTACGTGGCACATTTTGCTGTGTACAATCGGAGAGGTCTTGAAACAGGTAATGCAATTCAAATGTAAATTAAACAAGTAATGTACATGTCAAATGCAAATGCTGTATCTTCTCTCAATCAAAATTTATCAGCAATGTTAAAATTGGGTCATAGATGTCAGGGTCAAGGTCAAAATTCATAGCATGCTTGGAAACATCTTGTCACAGGTAATGCACTTGTCAAATATTAAAGCCCTATCTTTTCTCAATCAAAAGTAATAAGCAAAGATATTTTTTTTGAAAAGTCGGTCACACTTCAAGATCAAGGTCATGAGGTCATAAATCAAAGAAAATTTGGAAAGGTCTTGTCACAGGTAATAAACATGTGAAATATGAAAGCCCTATCTCTTTTCATTTAAAAGGTATGACAAAGGTTAAAGTTTTTGTGACAGACAGACTGACAGACAGACGAATGAGATTTAATGTCCCCTCGCTTTCATGAAAAGGGGGGGGGGCAATTAAAAAAATACTACAGGAAAGGGACATAACATTTTTCAATCAGTAACTTTTGATTAAAATATTTATGAATTAAATGCAATGATCTATGCATACTTAATCTTAAACTAAGGATTTTTTTAAAATTATGTATTTGTTATCTATAAAAATGCTTTTATTTCCAAAATTAACAAAAAGACAGGGTTTGACATTTACGATGATTGGCCCATTTATTTGCTTCATTGACTAGACTATATATACATGTCATAGTTTATGATAACAAAGAAAACATTGATGTGAGTGGCAGCTCCTCATCCTCTTTCTTTGCTTTCTTTATCAGGATTTGAAGTAATTATATCCCCGCTCCGAAGGAGAGGGGGGTATACTGTTTTACCCTTGTGTGTCTGTCTGTGTGTGTGTTTGTCTGTCTGTCCGTTACAAATTTTTCGTCACAGTTTTCTCAGCAACTACTCATCACAGATACTTGAAATTTTAGCACATACTTTGTTTAGGCATGTCGTATAATGGGATATATTTTTGTACGAATCCGATGTCAACTTCCTGTTTTAGCCGTGCGTCTGTCCGTACCATACATAACAAATTTTTCGTCACATTTTTCTCAAATACTACTCATTGCAGATGCATGAAATTTTTTCATACTCTTTGTTGAGGCATGCCATATGATTGGATTCATACGAATCTGATGTCAACTTCCTGTTCATTCATGTGTCTGTCCGTAACTGAACCTGCGTATATTCACATCAGAACGGGGGTATTACTAGTGAGCATTGGCTCACAGACTTCTTGTTTAATCTGCAGATTATTTTTTCTTATTCTTTTTTCAAGGACGGCACACTGTAGAGCATCAATATCAAATGATTTTACGAACAAGTTATCTAAATGTGCGTTTAGTTCATACGGAAGGAAGCCTAAAAACCACTCCTTTTCCGTTTTACTAAGCCCACGAACAAGTTATGTTATGCTTTAGTATAGTTTACGTATTACTAGACTATATATTGTAAATTTATTTTAGAAAGCTGACTGGACTAATATAGTGTTAATGTTTATTTATTACTCTATTCGCCACAATCAAATGCTCCGTCAACATGGGGAAACCCGGGAATCGCTTCTGGCCATGCTGTTAGAAAAATAGCTTTTAAAAATGAGGCGTGAAGGTAAAGTGCAGCTAGTTGAATACGATTTTACATTGAATACTGATCCTTATTAAGTTTTCATTAGTTTACGATTCGGAAGGACATTATCTACACTAAACATATGCGAAAACAGGTTCTTGTTTGAAAAGTACGAGTGGAAGGGGAAAAGGCCGTTCTTAATACAGCCTTATGTAAACAAAATATCGTTGATGTGTGGCTGAATTTTTATCAAAGAAACATTCTGTTTTTCAATAAATACTCTTAGGATTTACAGCATAAGAAAAATTATCATAAAGAATGAACTTTCAAGTTACTATATTCAGCTCTCACGAACGTCTAACTGTTATTGTAAGCAGACGACATTTTTTTTATTTCACATTGAAATGAAAATTTGGTAGAAATATTGAAAAAATAAAACTAGACGTATGAATTAAAGTGATTTTTTGCATGGAAAATATTTATTGGAACTATAATTAATCTCTACTGAGAAACAGATTGTTTTTAAAAATATTGTGAGTTGCTAGGTAGGGGTAGGTCTGGCCTAGTTTACATCTTGTTTTATTTGTAAACACATTTTATAATGTAAGTCATAAAATATTACACCTGTTTTATCACAGATAGACGTTTCAATTCCTCCAGGAATTCCTACAAAGGAACTGGAGTCCTTGTAGAGATACACAATGTCTGAGACTGTCTGGGAGAGGGGGTTAGGTGGTGGGCCTCCTCCAGTCCTTTGTGACTCCCTGCTGTGTTCAGCAAACTTCTGTTTAGCATCCCGACACATGTTTCTCCATTTATCTTTCACCTTGGTAACAGTCCTGTGAGCTGTGCCCACAGCATTGACTTTTTCGGTTATGTTTTTCCACACCGCTTATTTTTTCTGATTAATAACCGTGTTAGAGTGTTTACTTTCCAATATTAGAATTTGTTTTGCTTCATTATGAATGGTGCTAATCTCCATAATGCTGAAATTCTGGCTTCTAGTGCCCTTAGGTTTAGAGCAGGCCCCGGGGCCATAAAACTTAGACGAGCTCACTTTTGATCTCAGTCTCACTTTTCCACTATTAATTCCTTTGGTAAAAGTGAGACTGAGATCAAAAGTGAGCTCGTCTTAGTTTTATGGCCCCGGGACCAGAAATCAGTGCTCTCCATGTTTACATAGGAAGTAGAAGTGCATTAAGGATAACCAAGTGATCACCAAGTGATTAACTCAGTTAACACAGTGTTAGTTAACCATTGCGTTAAATTGCTTTTAATCAACACAATTTAACCACTGCGTTAGCTAATCACTTGATTAAGACTTAACACTGTGTTAACCTATCCACTTTGTGAAATTTAACCTCCTTTTGAAAAACCGGGCCCTGGTTTGTATTGAAGTAATTAATTTAACACGAAGACATAATCAGGAGCTTGAAAAATTAATACTATTATTAATAGTATCATTAATAGTAAAAGTAAATTACTATTACTATTATTAATAGTAATTATTAATACTATTAACAAAATAAAGTAAAAATAAGTCCCATAAAGTGATCAATTTGATCATCAGAATACACTTAAATCTCTTACCAAGCGCACAAGTACACATGACTGACAAAAGAAACTGCAAAATTCTAAGAACCGTCATCTTCAATCTGGAAAAAATATAACAAATGTCATTAAATAAGCATACAAGTATCATTGTAAATGTTCAAAACGTGTAAAAGATAGATGCAAAGATCACAAACGGAATATTTGCTTTAAAGTCTAATTAAACAGAACGTGGGATAGGGGAAAAGCAATTCTGTCTAGCAGTCAAATATATTTTGTGAGCTCCTTGTTATGATCATTAAACGGAGAATTTCGTTGACAATTCAGTGTGAAAATAATGGATTTCTGGTATGAGAACGTCAATCCATATTCGACCTAACGACAGATTGTTTTTGTATTTAAGGCCATTGTAAGGATAATTTAACTTGCCAAATATAGACTTAAAAACGAGATTATTGTCAAATGTATTTGTAACATATTTGTCAGTAGCCTGCCTAGGTTTAATATTGTTCATATGAATAACATTCTCTTGCGTATCGAACCCACTGGGAAACAAAAACACCGTTAGACGACAATGCTATTTGTTATACATGCAGTGGACGAGAGTTTCTTTGTCGAAGCAAATAAATCACCTGTTGACAGTAGAAGAATTTAACGTGTACGCGCTAAAATTAAAAGCAAATGCTGATAATCCTGCAATTGACTTTTTATATCCAATATCAAGATTTATATGTTACTATTTTAACGTACCTCATGTACCTTAAATTGTATGATGATATATACATATCTTAATTGTCACACACACACAGACCTAATATGCACCACCTCTGTTATCAATTTCAACTGCTTTATAATGTTTAATGAAATCAATACTGTCCAATTTTTACATCGTAAGACGTTTAAATTATATATCCATGGAATAGTTTTGTCAACCTTAGAAATCCCATGTAGTAGTTTTTTGGTGTGGGTGTTATTTTCCATTGAGCTTTTGCAATGAAATTTTTATATGATCATTTGGAAATCCCCTTATTTAGCTTATCTGATCTGAAAGCTCAAATTTTGATCACATTTTGTTTGGAGTTGGATGTTAGTCCTCTTCTCAAAACCCTGGGCAAATTCAAACAATGTTATTATATAGGGGGAAAATCTGGGGTAGAGCATTGTGAAATTGGGCCTTTTGGGGATTGGATCAAGGTAAAGGTCAATTTCTATATGATAATATAAGTTTACAAATGACATCTATTTTTCTAATCTTTTGTAATTAAACTACGCAATGAAGCTACATGTATACAATTTAAAAAGACCCCTATAAGGCAAAAAAGGTCAAAGGTCGATGTCAAATGTTGCCATAGCAACCAAATATGTCACTTATTTAATACCTTATTCTTGCATTGTATAAAATTTCTTTTTGCATTAAGTGTAACCATCAATCAATAAAATATTTTTTTAAATGGATAGTAGATTATATTCATATTGTTTAATTTTAGAAATTCAGACCTCTTACGATTTCGCCGTATGTTGAGTCCAAAATACGTCTTACGTTTTGCTATTACGATAATACGTAAATCGGAAATCCGTTCGTTTGGATTTTAGCAATTAGTTTTCTTTAGTTAGTTTCTTTATTGTATTGTACAGACTCCAAGGGGAAAATTCAAGCATTATGTCCTAGAAGTCATTACTTGACAGACCCGAGGCGGTGAGTCAGTAAAATACGGGAAAATATAACGAAAACAGAGGTTGAAGCGAGGAAGGGATCCAGATGGCGTCCTCCTTTGTGTTGTTTTAGTATTACATATACCGTATATGATTTTTTAATAAATAATTATTACACGCCGGGAACAATCCCCTGTGTTGCTTAGAAATATTAAAAAAAAAAATTAAAACTTGAATTGTTAAAATAAATACAGTTTTTAGTATAGTTTTTAAAAATAACATGATTTTTTAAAATGAAATTTGCTGTGTTTGTATGATTTTTTTTTGAAAATAAATTGTAATTTTTCTGCATATTTCTTTGTTGTTTCATCCAAGAATGATAAACCGTTAGTTATCATAGCAACACGGAACAAAGAAAAAACTAGAAATATGTCCATAGGACATGAATGCCCCGCCGAGGGTATATTAGTAATGCAACATGTAAATTTGTATTAGTGTATGAAATTTGATGAGACTATCTTGAATAGTTTCTTTAAAATTGAAATTGAAGTCTAAAAAGTTTGATATAGATGAAAAATTCTCACCAAGTTATGTATAAGTGCATAAACTTACATAAATGTATCTTAAATGGTTTCTTTAAAATTAAGCAAAATGCAAATCTAAGAAAAGTGAGGTCAAGGTCACTGGAAAGTTCAAGGTCAAGTGTTTTTGATGCAGTTGAATACTTCTCACAAATACGTATCAGCATATTTAAGTTTGATAAAAATATTTTGAATGGTTTATTTAAAACTGAGCTAAACACTAATTTAAAATAAATGCCAAGGTCAAAAAATGTTGATGCAGTTGAAAAGGTTACATCAGTATGTATTAGTATATGAAGTTTGATAAAAATATTACGAATGTTTTCTTTAAAACTGAGTAAAACACAAATTGAGAAAAGTGAGGTCAAAGGAATGGTCAAGGTCAAAAAATGTTGATGCAGTTGAATAGCTCTCATCAGTATGTATCAACATATGAAGTTTGATAACACTGTATTGAATGGTATCTTTAAAACTGAGCTAAACACTAATTTAAGAAAAGTGAGGTCAAAGGGAAGGTTAAGGTCAAAAAATGTTGATGCAGTTGCATAGCTCTCATCAATATCTATCAGCATATGAAGTTTGATAAAAATGTATTGTATAGTTTCTTTGAAACTGAGCTTTGAACAGAGCTAAACGCAAAGCGTGACGGAAAGACAGACGGAAGGACGGAAGACGGACATGACAAACACTATATGCCCCGGCCATATTCATGGCGGAGCATAAAAATGTTTGTGAAACACTCATGCCCCCGTATGGCAACTTATAGCAAAGGTTAAATTTTCTCAAATGCAAATCAAATATGTTGGTACCGATAGTAAGGTCTTATCTCGAGGAATAAACTTGTGAAATATGAAAGCCCTAGCATCAACCATTGAATAGATATGGAAAAGAAGGAAGGTCTTGTCACAAGGTAAAAAAAACCATGTTAAATATGAAAGCCCTAGCAACAACTTTTCAAAAGTTGTGTCCAAGGTTAAAGTTTTCGAAAAGTAGGTGAAAGTCCAAGGTCAAAGGGTCAAAGTTGTTGGTATCCAAAGGAAGGTCTTGTCACAAGGATTATATATGTGAAGTATGAAAGCCCTAGAATTAGCGATTCAAAAGTTATGGCCAAGGTTAAAGTTTTTCAAAAGTAGGTCAAACTCCAAGGTCAAGGTCAAAGGGTCCAAGTTGCTGGAATCCAAAGGATTGTCTTGTCACAAGGATAACATATGTGAAGTATGAAAGCCCTAGCACCAGCCGTTCAAATGTTAGGGCCAATGTTAACGTTTTACAAAAGTAGGTCAAACTGGTCAAGGTCAGGGGTCAAAGTTGTTGGTATCCAAAGGAAGGTCTTGTCACAAGGATTACACATGCTAAGTATAAAAGCCTAAGCTCTAAATGTTCAAAAGTTATGGCCAATGTTAAAGTTTTTCAAAATTAGGTCAAACTATAAGGTCAAGATCAAAAGGTCAAATATGGTGGTACCCAAAGAAAGGTCTTGTCACAAGGAATACACATGTGAAGTATGAAAGCCCTAGCACTAATTGTTCAAAAGTTATGGCCAAGGTTAAAGTTGGGGAAAATTTAGCAAAACTGGGTCAAACTCCAAGGTCAAAAGGTATAAGGTATGGTGGTACCCAAAGAAAGGTCTTGTCACAAGGAATACACATGTGAAATATGAAAGCCATAGCTCCAACCAATCCAAAGTTATGGCCAATGGACAGGGCAAAAACTATATAACCCGAATCTTCGATACGGGGGCATAAAAATTTCACATGCTATTCGAAGTAATTGCAAAGAAAGCAAAAAAACATTGATTCCTTTTCTTAAAAATGATTTATGATTATTATTTTTTTTTTATATTTCATCACAACATCTCTACGTTAAAAAATTAAGAGTAATTGCCCGACATTTCTGCACTCTTTGAGCATAAATCAATTTAGCTGCAATTTGAATACTATGGTTGCACAAAAACGTTGTTCCTTGCCTATTTAGTTAGCTAGAAATTTTACCTGAGTGGACAGTTAAGAATCATCTGCCTTTTCTATACTGATAAATTTTGGCAATACACTCCGAAAAGCCAGCACCAGAGTTCTTACTTACTCCTCTTATATTACACTAGGTTGAGACGATGTACGTAAACTATATTTAGGCTTCACTTGAAGAGAAGCTATCGTTAATTTGATTAAAAGTCTACTTTTATTTTCGATAAATAGCTGTGAAATAACAAGAAAGAGAATACGGTGGTAGGAAGGGTTGGCGGATCTAAGTTACTGGCAATTTTTTAATGAAGCTGGTAACAAACAATCGTTCAATTATTTGATAAAAGGTCAGAAATGAATTATTTAGTCAAAACTTGATTTAAGACAACTGATTAAAAAACTAAATGTGAAAATCGTTTTCGTACATGTAAGTCCCTCGTCGTACTTTTGGTCAGATGTCATCGAACCCGATGTTAAAAGAACAAGAGGCCCATGGGCCACAACGCTCACCTGAGTTACTTTGGCCCTGCTGTTCTTCACCAGCCCCCACCTCTTGTAATACTTATTGTGGACCCGCCCTACCCCCGGGGGCCATGATTTGAACAATTTAAAATCTATACTACCCAAGGATGCTTCCACAGAAGTTTCAGCTTTCCTGGCCCAGTGGTTCTTGAGAAGAAGATTTTCAAAGATTTTGCCTATATTTCAATGTAAAACTTTGATTCCATGTTGTGGCCCCGCCCTACCCCCGGGGGTCATGATTTGAACAATTTAGAATCTACACTACTAAAGGATGCTTCCACATAAGTTTCAGCTTTTCTGGCCCAGTGGTTCTTGATAAGGAAATTTTTTAAGATTTTGCCTATATATTTTAATGTAAAACTTTGATTCGCTATTGTGGCCCCGCCATATCCCCAGGGGCCATGATTTGAACAATTTAGAATTTACACTACCCAAAGATGCTTCCACATAAGTTTCAGCTTTTCTGGCCCTGTGATTCTTGAAAAGAAGATGTTTTAATGAACCAACCCTATTTTTGTCTTTTCTTGATTATCTCTCCTTATAAGGGGTGTTGGCCCTTCATTTTAACATTTTAAACTCCCCTTAAACCAAGGATGCCCTGTACCAACTTTAGTTAAAATTGGCCCAGTGGTTCTTGAGAAGGAATTGAAAATGTGAAAAGTTTACAGACGGACAGACAGCTAGACGGACGGACGGACGACGGACAACAGGTGATCAGAAAAGCTCACTTGAGCTTTTCAGCTCAGGAGAACTAAAAACGAGGCGATTATCACTATATGAATATACACTGTACTTTCATGTTAATGGGCATGAAAACAATGGATTAAACTAAAGTTAAGAATATATTTATATCTGGAAAGATTAATAGTATTTTAAGTTGTGCTTAAAATATTATTAGTAAAATGTGCATATTCGCCACAGAGAGCACCGTGGCAGCGAACCCGAGTACAATTTTTTATATATTATTATGGTTCACATTTCACTAATGTGGATAAAATTTATTCTTAATTTAATACATTTCAGTGGGTTTTTCTGCATACATGTAAAGTCCTTTGTGCTAAATATAACACTGTACCTAATGTGTGAAAATAATTTTTATTCCCTCCTCCAAAAAAAATGTGCTGACAAAATCAGTAAAATATGCACATTCGCTTCTTTTATCCTTGATGGAAATAGAATCAGAGCATCCAAAATACAATAGGAAGAATATAATACAAAAGGTATCAATATAAATATGCTAACATGTAAACAGAAGACAGCAATTAACGAAACTGATATTTTCAAGTTTAAAAAAAAAAGAAATGTAAAAGGGGCGTATATCTACTTACAATTAACCACAGTGGTATTTCTTCCTGCTATAAGCCTGTAATTAATTGTCAGTAGAGACGTTTTGATATATTATTTGAGTGGTTCGTCAGCAGTGGTAAAACTTCAATTCCCCGCTCTTGCGCGGGATTTCATCAAGTTTAGTAAAAATGACGGATGGTAGATATTTAAAGTGTGGTATCAGTGACTTGATTGATTGTTGATTAAAGGGAACGACAGGTCTAGAATAACTGATATTTCATTCATTTGATAATTCTATCCAATACTCTCAATTGTTTAACTTAATTCTACAGTAATAAGACTAAAAAATTATATATGAGCAGACTGCTGGAAGCTGCCATGTTGAGAGATAAGGTTATCCCGCTTGCTATTATTTATGATGACTTTCGAACACATTGGCTCCAAATGAAAAAAGTATATTGTCAAAATCAAGTGGTGAAAATGTGCTAAATAAGTTATTGCGATTTCATTTAGAATCTGAATGTAATGATGGAGATATAATTTTACATGAAAATGATTCAGTTTGTTCAGAACTCAGGAAAATAAAAGAAGAAATTAAAATTGACATGCAATTACTATAGCACATCTTTTGTAATAATTGGGGATTGAATACTTATTTGCATAGGGTTGTGTATTTCACGTAACCTTATTTCAAAAATTAAAAAAAATGCATCTATAATGAATGTTTTTCTTTCTGCAATGAAAACAATATGCTTGACTAAGCTTATTATTAATGTAAAGAATGTTTATTAGTCTGCAAACAGTAAACACATTGACTATAAACATCTAGCATTTGAAGTGCCTCCATCAGCGGTCAAAATAAGGAATTTCTCACGATGGTCCAATTTAGCAATAAATATCAAATTTAACTCCTGTTTTCAGCAACGCATTGTTTTAATATGCTGCTGTTCATTTTTATATGAGAGGTGACGTTTTATACTCAGAAATTAAAATCCCTGAGTAAAGTCCCAATGCAAGAAATTTTTCACTCATAGAAAAACGAAAAATAGGATGTATGATTCAGAAGAGAGAGAAAGGAATTATCAAGGTATATTTATATGCAGATGATATATGTGGAGATAACGAACAGTATTCGAGCTCAGAAGTCCAATAAACATTTAAAAATAGGAGCAGAGCAAACACGGACCTCTAAGACATCAGAGGTGGAATCCGGTGCCATGGAGGAGTGAGCATCCCCTGCCGAACCGGTCACCCCCCGCCGTGTGTTCCTTGTCATGATCGGGAAACAACGGAAAAATCCGTCTATAATTCAGTGTGTAAATAATGGCCTAACAATTAGTATGAAAAAGTCAATCAGCATTTGACTTAATGATAGATTGTATTTGCTGACAAGGTCATTGTTTCGACCATAGAACTTACGAAATGATGAATAATGCTAAATCTAGGCTTATGTATTGGTAAGGTTGAGAATTTTTTTTGCTTCCAATGCTATGAT
Organism: Saccostrea echinata; assembly: GCF_033153115.1. NCBI lineage: Eukaryota > Metazoa > Mollusca > Bivalvia > Ostreida > Ostreidae > Saccostrea > Saccostrea echinata. Next base: position 2,573,839 of record NW_026889782.1, on the reverse strand, counting down.
AGTAATAGTAGCATGACGTCATAGATTTACTGAGAGGTTTGACACAGGTCTGCTGATGAACAATTCACCTTGTAAATTTTTAATAAAAATATCCACAAAACTAATTACGTCCTATAAAAACATAAATTTCTTTCAAGTGCCTTACATTTTAGTATCGTTCAAAAAAAAAAATCATATACTTTTTTTTTTAAACTCTGTATTTTATCTTACAGAGAGAAAATGATAAATATCCAGTGCATAAATATTTGGTTGAAATTTTTCCAATTTATGATTATTTTGGTGGTGTAAAGTGACTTTGCAAGTTGTGTAGCACTGTTGTAACGCTAATTAAATGCAGATAAAATACAAGCATTTTCTTTGAGGGCAAATATTACTTTATTTCAAGGTAGGGGTGTTTTACCATGTATTTTAGAGTAAGATACCTTGTATTTTTTTTTCTCTGTGCGGGAAAACTTATTTCAGAATTATAAGGCTGAGTCTAGAGTCTTGAAAACACATACATAAAAGTTATGGTTTTCAATTCGATAAACTGGTTTAGTAATGCTATTGAAAACATCTTCGTATAATTGAGATTTAAATATCATTCGTAAATAAATATTTAAATTTGCTTTGTTTTTCTCCTAAGCCAACTATAAAATTGATTTGTAAACCATTTTTGTGTATACTCACGCGTAGAAATATACACGGAGAAACTAGCGCTAAAGTGACGTCACAATGAGGCTACAGAAACGTTAATAAAAATATGACGATATAGGGCAGTGAGAAATTCAAACATTGAGTATATTTTTGGTGGATTTAAACATGTAAAATGTAAACATAAGGAATGTTTTTTAAGTTTAGTGTGAATTATTGGTGTGTAAATCACACAGACTAGCGCGCTTCATGAAATATGCCTACGTGATAAGTCTGTGTGATTTACACACTAATAACTCACACAAAACTTAGAAACATTCCTTAAGTAACCTGCAAGGAAAATAACACATGTTCATTGAAACTATATTTATAATCATATTCCTCTTTTATAGATTTCCGTCACTGGATATACTTAGTTAAAGTTCAAACCAAAAGAGGCTTTTTACTTGAATAAATATTATTGTGAATTTTCCTTCCCGAATATGACACTGCATATTTAAGAAAACGCTGTGAAATTTGTACCTTGATAAGTTGTATTTTTCAAATTTTCAATTTAAATTCTGCAATATATAAAAATATAAGTACTGATCTTACCATACAATGTATATATCTCATGGACAGAGGTCTCAAATAAACAGATCGGCAGCATTTACTTATTTTTTTTTATATCAGACTGAAAACAAGGAAGTATATTGAGCGGGGTACAGTTTCACGTTTTAAAGTTTAAATATTGCACTCTGTAAAAACAAGCTTCTCGAAGGCTGAGCGCATGATTGCATTTTTAAAGGGAACCGATTTAGGTTATTTGTGTTATTAAAAGAAATACAATACACACATAAACGTAACGTTTTTAGTTATACAAACTATGTCGAAAAACTAGGATTCTGGGGCAACTTAATTCAAGAGATTTAATATGTAATGCTTTATCTTTAAATATCACATGTAGTGCACCATGATAAATTTTTTTTTTTTTGGAGTTTAAAGCCCACCTATCGTTTAAATAGTAACCAAAATGAGATATGTTAATATTCAAGATCATTTTGTTTGTACATGATTTACGGCAGGTAGATAAAACTGTGAGGGATTAAAAGTTTATTGTTTACATTTAACGTAATAAAGATAAAGCTTGTGTGTTATCAACAAATTGAAATGTGTAAGAACTTCCTTCGAAACTAGTTATGATATTGAATGCCTGAACGTCAACTCGTGTTATTTATGACCAGATCTTATGACAAATTATTTACACAAGGTAGCAGCAACACGTCCTGTAGAGTTTGTCTATGTGCATCATCTGTTTCTATACTTCCTCATATCCTATTGCAAAATTCCAATGACAGTGTACTGTAACTAAAGTAATCTGCAGGCCTCTTATCTAAAAATGGTTGTACTCTCGGTAATTATTACATGCTGTGACTGCAATATACCACTATATATGTGAAAAGGCTAATGAAGTTAAAAGGAAGTATTTTTGAAGTTTATATAAAATGTAGTGCAGTAACCGATATTTTCATCTTAACAGAAAGAGGTAGAGCAAAAAAAATCGATGACAATAGATACACAGAAACAAATCCCAAAGCGTCATTCTGAGCTTTTATTATTACCTCTTAGATTTATTACTCCTTACATTTACGACAGTATTATAAGATTTCATTTTTAGATTCCATTGAAATAATAAAAAAAAATTTATCTGTTTTTATTTCTACACTTTGATTTCCAAGTGCATTTTTAAAAATTTTTATTTGTTTGTTTCATTCGCGAATGGTTTGAATGTTTATTAATATCAAAATACGGGGGGGGGGGTTAAGCAAAATGAAAACTAGGAGAACTATGAGCTCTGAGTTTAAAAAAAAATGATCCCCCCCCCCGACCATGCTCCCTTATGAGTATAATGGAATCGAATGTTTGCTACGGGAACCGCAATAGGGTGAGTTAACCATCGGACACATACCTTGCTTTGAACAACTTTAAGCAATAAACTTTCAATGAACCTGAGTCTTTCCGTGTTTTTACTTGTTTCTGTCTCAAATGTGAAGATTTCAACTTTTTAATGATGCCGATTTTTATTTTCATGTTGTGAATAAAATACCACTCGAATGGCCTTGAAATTACGTCATATTTGCATCATCAAAGGGAAGTAACCAGAATTTTACGATTTTGCAATTTTTAGAGTTGTCGTTCTTTTAAATAGACTTCAACGGAACGAGACGGACCTAGGTAAAATTTGTCAATGATTGAAAGTTTTAAAGAATTTTTTTCAAAAATTTTACTTCAATGTTTGTATAATATTTTTTAGAGTTGCTTTTACTAGTATGTTTATTTCACCGTACATCGGACACAAATTAACCATGGATCGGACACTTTTCGATGCATGGGTAATCGCTTCCATTTTCATATAAAACCCAAATGACAGCTGTTTTTAACAGAAATAGAAAATAAAAACTCTAAATTTTCAATGAAATTACAAGTTATCGATATATGACGACTAGAAGTGGACTCAATTTTATTTCTTTAAACTAGATGATGATAACCCACGAGACAAAGGCGCGAGTTACCATAATAATACATGTAGCATTGTAAAGCCTTTCTAAAGCGATGTGATGCAACTAAAATCTCTTCACATTTGTGGATCGAAATAGTCATTCAAATTTAACTAGAGAATTAATTTTTAAATAAAAGATACAAATGTTTCAATATCACTAATTTTAAAGCACCGAGATCAAGGTATGATATTTTTCTGGTTCAAATACCGTATGTCCGATGCATGGTGAATATTGTCCGATCCATGGTGAATTCTGACTTATTTCGAAGAAATCAGTTTTTAATAAATAAATAGAATATAATAAATATTAATAAATAGCACACGATTGTGTCAAAAATTTATATTTTAATCGCATACTACATGTTAAGTTTTATTTTGATAATATTCGGTCGGTAGCGATATCGCTAGAACTTGTTGAAGTACAAGGGTGTCCGATGCATGGTGAATTCACCCTATATTTGTTTGATTGGAACGTACGGTATGAGCTTCAGAATATATATATATATATATATATATATATATATATATATATATATATATATATATATATATATATATATATATATATATATATATATATACGAGGGTTGTTAGAAAAGTTCGCGGACAAGTTCTATTGTGAGCGCGCTATTTCTATGAAACCGGTTAAGCAATCCAGATAAAAACTTTACCTATTTTGCAATATACAAAAATTTGGTGTTTTCCGGTGATCCTTAAAAAATATACAGCTATATTATTTTGATAAAACATGCTTCACGGAGCATGCTACTTTTTCGCACGTTTACATTACATAGACCTTTTAATGAAATTGAAAATTGCACAGTTGTAGCGCAAAAAGAATTATAATATTTTATCTAGCGCTACAGTATTCATGAAAGGTCACTTGGCGAAATTTTGAATTAAATTGGAGGGTGTATGACTGTTTTATAGCCATTTATAAATAATCAACGCGTAAAAGCAAAGCCAAGAATGGGAACGTCATTGAAAGTCATGGAGCACCGAGCTACTAAAAAATTATGTGTACAGACAAGAAAATGTCTAAAAATAGACTAAAATGCTTCTAGATGCTGCTGGATATTGCCTACATGTATAAAGGACAAAAGTATTCAAATGGTAGTAGCTTTTTAAGAATGGAAGGATTAACATTTTTAATGATCAACTCCATCGATACCTCAATACCCCACTTATCGCATGGAAGTTGCGCCTATGGATTTTGCATTGTTTCCATATCTGATCGCTTAACTGCGTAGACATTTATTTTAATTATTTTAAGATCTCACTAATATCCGAAACAACAAAAAAAGACATTATAGAAGAAAAGTAACATGTCTTGATATAGATATTTAATTTTTAAGTAGAAAAAAGACAAGAAAAGTCTAAAGAAATGAAAGATATTTAGAACTGATAAAAAGCTTAACGGGTTTGAAATCTGATTGTCACGTCACTTAACTTCAAGTGATTGCTCCGTGAATCCTATGACCGCATAGTAAAAATCGTTGTAAATTTTCACAGTTATAGTATGGACCTGATTTTTTTACATTCTAATAAACAAAATATAGGAATTTAATCAGATATATAGGTCATACTTCACAGTACACAATAGATTTTCCGTAAATCAATGTGTCCGCGAACTTTTCTAACAACCCTCGTATGTATATATATATATATATATATATATATATATATATATATATATATATATATATATATATATATATATATATATATCCGCACGAAAATATATAGCGGGATTATATATTATCAGACCTCTTTCTTTACTCCTCCCGGAATATTAAGGGTGAATATAAGTATTTATCAATACTGTGCAGAAACAAGTTACTCTGACGTTATATGGCTAACGATAGGGATTCATTTGAAAAAAATATGTATTTTTGGAAAACAATTCACCTATTAATAGCTGCAAAGTTTGCTACAGATTGAATCCGAAAGGCATGTGTTTGTACTTAGTATGACAGCTTTGTTAATTTATTGTGGACGGACGACTGCGATAAGCGAAATTATTTTCAGTGAAAAAAGCAAATGCATACACTACAATCGAAGTCAGTGTAGACTGGTGGTTGACATTCATGCATGTGTAGTTTCACGTTTTGTCAGGACTTTTTACCTTCAAATCAAAACAACAACAACAAAAAAAAAAATACTAAGTTCATTTCGAAACGATCATTTCTTATTTCATTTTCTCCTTCTGATATTTGAAATGGCATATACATCGGATAGGTTCAAAACTCCTTTAAAATGGAAAGGAGTCTTTTATATAATTCAAGAAAATTAAAGGACTTTCTAACAATTACGATTTACTATTTAAGAATACAGAGTATTTTCATACATGTAATAAAGTATAATAAACAAATCATGATCTTTAAAATCACTGATTTCAACAAACCCGTTTTAAAGTTAGCTTATGGCAAATTCTACGGTCGGTTTAATGACCTTGTTTGTAAATACAACTTAGCGTTGGGTCGTATTTTGTCTGATATGTTTAATACCATTTGTTAGGTCATTGTATTACTTGAACAATACATAAGGTTCACGGTGGGTGTGACCAGTCAACAGGGGATGCTTACTCCTCATAGGCACCTGATCCCAACTCTGGTGTTTTCCATTGGTTTTGTTTACTGAATTCTCATTATCTTCCTATTTTGCATTTACAAAGTAATTTACAGATAAAAAGTAAAATTGAGACAAGACAGTGCTGTTGTAAAAAAAAAAATGCTGATTTCATTATCGAAAGTAAAATTTTATTCCGAGATTAACATTTAATTCTTTATAATTAGACAACGACTGCAAAAAGTTATGATATTTGAGCACACGGAAGAGATGGCTTAACTTTTAAATCAAACCAAAATCATTCTTTCTGAGGATATAGATTATCGCTTTTGTAGTAATCTCATTGTGAGGTCCAATTTTCATGAGTTAAAGGTTCATTATATCCCCCATCCAATTGAATTTTTACATTAGTACATATAAAAAAATGGGTCTGTGACAAAAACTATTAAAAGATATGTGTATGCTTCATAAATTTACCAAAATATACTTTAAATTGAATGGAATAACGTGGGATTATCTCTAGATCTGTTTCTTTATATACATTCAGTATGCTCATGCACTCAAATATAATACAGAGGATATATAAATAAATTAGTCCTTCCTTCTTGACATCATCAACCATTGTCACTTCTTCATATCAGTCTATTATAGTTTAGCACAAGTCCTTAACGTAGTAACCAGGCAGATAGGCTTGTTTATGCATATAATTGCAGATTTCTCATCTTTGTACTGTTTTATTTTTCTATTTTGAACATGATTTAAACTATAAAATGTTAAATATTTGGGAGAGTTTATTGTTCAGGTCTTTATTGACTAGATATTGTGCATATATACACTGTATCACAAATAAAAATTTACCTCCAAATAATTCTTACCATAATTAAAGTGTCACATTGATTATTGTACATGTATGTACCACTTACGTTGATTTTTTTAGTTTGTGAGTGTTACTAGTATATAAATCACACATACCTGTCACGTTGGCATATTTTATGAAGCGCTAGCATAAAAAATATGCCTACGTGCCAGTCATTGCAGTTTACACACCAATAAGAAGCAGTTGTTTTTGATTTCAAAAAAGCCTACTGTTTAGTTTATGGAATGGTTATATAAAGTGTAGAAAAGTCTTACATTTTGATGTTATTGGCTTTTGAAAAATATGATGATTTTAAATTTTCTAAAAGTTCTTTGACGTTTTAGAGAATCCACATCTGATAATTTACACCACTGCTAGAAAATGCTATAGCACAGTATATGTGAATTTTCTCCTTTACAGCAGTTAATATTTTTGTAAGGAGTGAAGATAGGGACATGGTAGAGCACTTGCTTGACCTGGCAATATATCTGAAGTTTGCAAGAATTTTTAAGAAGTTAAGGAATCCAGTATAGGTAGGGTAGATCGAACTCACCTTGGTTAACTTGAATGTTAACAGTTTTAAACACTGGCATGTGATTGTGAAGAATTTTATCCTTTAGTTAGAAAGTGAATTGCGAGTATAAAATAAGTACATCACCGGTAGTCAAAAGGAGCTAGCATTTTTTTTTCAATTTGCACATGAAAAATGGAGATTCAGCTCTCAACATGACAAATTATTAGAAACAATACAGTCTCTATTAGGACGTGAATAAGAAAGCACTTAATGATATCTGTCAAAGTGCAAAGTGAAACTGTAAATGTCAAAAGCGCCCATAAAAATGACGTTTAACGAAATTATATATTATTTACATTAACGATATCTATTATCTTTGATTACAATTTAAACACAATCTTATACTGAATTATTTGCTTTTTGAGAACATTATACGCTCAATTTTTATTCAAAGCACTATAATTATACATTATTATAATGTTAAGAAGTTTCAACCGATGACATCAATATCTGGGGGAGAACCAATCCTGAAACAAAAAAAAATCTTGTTACTAATACAAACATGTATTAACTTAAGCAACAATTTTTATACAATTAACACAATACAGCAACATATTTAACTTTCTTTAACATCTTAACAAGTGTTCTTTTAAAAAGCACCAAAATATCAAAAAGCATTTAGTAATATCTCTTTTTGGGTTGTCAAAGCAAGACATTTGCTTATGACTTCATGCAATGTGGTTAGTGTTTTATATTGCACTAGGCTCAGTCTGAAATAATGTCATTGTGTTTCACCGACAATTTAGTACATTTTTTTTCAAAACAATCACCCATCTAACGTTAAAAGGATGACCGTAGTTGAGCCGTCTCAATAATGTTGTGCTTTTTTTTATATCTACAAAACACACACTATATGCTATGTTATGAATACTACACACAGTAGACATGATTGCTTCATTGAAGCAATCCCTAAGAGCAAATGTAGACGGATTGACATTTCACTTGGTGGTTCTTATTCCAGTAGTAAAATTACCAAAAGAAAAACGACTTTTGAATTTACTTAACTTTGTTAGATTTTATATACATGAGGGAAAACGGTTCTCGATGAGAAATGTCACTCCCACCTCCAACTCGAAACAGCTCTGGGGTGGAAATCTAAATTATATCAGTCAAATTCTTCATATCATGATAAATATATAAAGCAGTGCAATAACTTTTTCTTACGGTTTCTCGCAAATAAAGCGGTGCTGATGGGTGCATGTTTCGTCATGCCAGCGGAAATTGCTAACTCCCCGGATTTCAACACAATCCTGCTCCGCCGGATCAGGTTGACCAGTCATCCAGTAGGTAAAAGTAAAGGGCTGCTCCGATCCTATCCATTTAAAGTTACCCTCAGCCTCGATGTCATTTCCACCAATCCAATAATCTGCAGCTACTTTGTCGTTATCTGTAGATAATAAGTTTAATAAATGTTCTACGCAAGAATCACGGGATGCTTTTTATTTGTTTATTTACATTTATAAAAGAACATAAATGTTATGCAAAGAAACCAAGAAACGTTACGGAGTTATGTAACATGTTGTAGAAGCATAATCAACCCTAATGGAATGTAGTAGAACTTGCAAACATATCAAGTAAAATATCTCAACACATAATTACCCCAGTATATAATTGACTTGTTTAGTAGCTTGGTTGACGGGGGGATAGAAGGAGGGTCTAATTATAAAGAGCTGACAAATGAGACCACTTCTTATGTCACGGGTTAGAATCCTATATGCTTGTATTTCGATTGAGACCATTTGAAATGCAATCCAGTCTCGCACTAGGTGTTGGCCCGAAAAATACTGATCACGGTAGTGCCATGAGCAGTTTCATAATTGCAGCCTTTCATGGAAAAATATATTAAAGTTCATTATTGTACGTAAGAAAACTTCGAAGAAGTTATAATGATTTACCGTGTGGATGCTTGGTTTGTAAGTAGCCATCGATCAATAGATTCTCGTCGTTTGACTCTATAGAAACCAAGTCAGCTTCAAATGCTTTACAAACTGCCTGAAACAAAATGTTCTTTTACAAAATAAATGAAAAATTTAATTATCAACTACATGTAACTTCAGGGTATAAACAGATATCATTAAATATCTTTAAGATTGTAGATTAGTTTTCCGCTTTATTGGATTCTGTTTGCACCATGTCACCTATTTACAACGTCCTTTGGGGACTTTAACTCAAAAGCCGTCATATTTTATCAAGCTTATAGTAAAAATACGATCGTATGATAATTTTTCTCCTATTATCAACTGAGTTTCATCACTTTTCTTCTTTTTTTCGTGTTCATAATATGTTATAAAACACCTAGGACGATTATCATTGGCTGTATATACTTCCATGATTCTAATTGGTTGCATTTCCAAAGTCTACTCAAAGTTCATGCCTTTGATGGCAGAAAATGCCACCACAGTGTAGGTTAGTAAACGTCTAGGATTCTTTGAACTTTTTCCTTGTGTATTTCAGTCGGACATATCATCGAGGTATATTACCAGGGAGGTATCTATACTTACGGGAGGAGCAACTGCTTCTGCGTCATGTTTATTTCACCACAGCTTACAAGTCCATGTTTGTACGTATAATGTGAGAAATAAGTCCCATAACAAGTGCTCGTTAGTAACCGGATTTCTCAATCTCCAGTTCCTTAATTTTCAAGAGTCACGTGACTTACCGGTTATCCGGGTACTAACTCGCACTGTTATGGATCCTTTATTTAATTAATTTAAATGGATACTGCTGAAATTTTTAAAATTTTTATCTTTGCTTTAAAAACAACATTAACTTACCACTGCTTCACTCCACGTATTTGTGAACTCGGAAAACAAGTAACAGGAGTCCAGGAGGGAGACCCAGTCTCCACAAGGTCCGTCCCCAGAAGTAAACAAAACTGAAAGAGAAGGTATATATTCATTAGAATTAATAGTGGTAAAGTATTTCAGGTTATGCACTATAACATTGTGTAAAAAAAATATGAATGCTAGCAGATAGCCGTGATTGAATAAACCTTTTTGATTGTCGATGTTTCCATTGATAAAAAAAAGCACTCAAACAATCAATAAAACGTAAAAATATATAACAAGAAAAAAGCTGTCATGTGACAGCATATTGGATTTTCTTTGGTTTGAACATATTTTATTGTAATTTATAAATACAATGGGATTGGGCACAAGCTCTGAAAACTTATTACGCCCTGGTATTTCTCGCATAAATCATTTAAAAATACTTTCTATTTTTAAAACTGTAGGAGATGTCAATTTCAATGTACCCTATAAACATATTTTGCATTAAAAGTATTAAGTTAAATAAATTGTATTTAACTTATAAATTTCCAAAAAACACAAAAAATCTATGCACGTCTCTAATATATGCACAAAAGATCTGCTAAATACAAATTTCTTAGCTTGAGGAATGTAGAAGGAGTTATCCAGACAAATCCTGTATCTCAATGTTGCAAATTTTTATTTCACCTACTTTCAACGTTGAAACAACGTTGCGTGCTTGTTGGGACATTTACAGACTACGATTAAATTTCACATTATATTAAATGAATCAGTGGTTACGAATAACAAATACCACTCGTTGTTTAACAACCGATTTATTTGATTTTGTGTGAAATTTAATCATACCCTGTAAATGATACATTCCGAGGTGATTCTTCCTCTTTCAGGTCCCCTTTGAATATTCGGTGCATGTGTCAGTTTTAGTTACTTTTTGGAAATAAACACTGCTTTATGGTGACTGTCCTCAGACGTCTAGATTTCTTTGTAATGAAATTGACTTACTTATTTCAGAGGAGATGTACAATATTGTCCAGAATATTTGTAATCGACACATGGCGAGATACCTGATAGTACAACTCGGTCAGTATGTACTTCTGTCATATCTACAGCGCACGTTATATATAAATTATATATACGTTATACATAAATACTGAAACAAAGCAGGGATGGGGTCAATTACTTTAAAAAGTAATTAATTAAATTACAATTACTTTGACTTTTTCTTCAATTAAATTACAATTAAATTACAGGCTTTCTAAGACATGTTATTAATTAAATGACAATTACTTTGCAAAAGTAATTAATTAAATTACAAATTACATTTTTAATTTTTTTGAAAATTTTTATAATCCTTGTCAATTAATATACAGAACATCATTTATTTGTATATAAGCTCAGCCTCTGCACAAACAGTACAAGAAATAATATGCTATAGGCATTGTGTATCATTCTGGTTTAATTTATAACATTTATATACAAAACAATAAGAATCTCTTAAAGAACTATCCGAGATCAGTTTGATGCAGTTTCCACCACACAAAACCTACATGTACACAAATTGCATGGCTTATGATATTTGATTAAAAGTGAGTATTTTAACAGAGTGAAATGAGTTGCAACTGTAACCCCTCAAATTAAATGTTTCCTTTGAAGGTAACCTGAACATCCTAAATTGCTATTTATGTTGATCAATTTTACTTCATAAATCAGAATTGTACAGATGGAAAATTCATTCATAAAAATCTGTTTAGATGTTAAAATAATTATCAAATCGAAAGTTTTTCTTTTCTAAAGCTAGCGGAGCATTTTAAATTGAAATAATTATCTCCATTGGCTTTGTCTTCTAAATCATGGAATGAATATCTCTTTAGAGGAGTTGATTTGTTTTGATTGCAATTTAAAGCTGTGATCTGGAGGGCAATTATCTCTTCCCAACAAGAGAGAACTTAATTAATGACACACACCTTTTTTTTCTTTATTATTGAACAAACAACAAAGATTGAAATATAATAAATGTGTGTTTCATAGCTGAATAGACCTACATGTAAGGAGGGTGGTTCAAAATTCATATTTATAAACATAGATTAAAAATTCAAAATTTACATAATGATTAAAAAGAAACTAGTTTATTATTATCAAGCCAATCATTTAATTATTTTTTTGTAAGCATTAACCTAAGATTTTGTATAATTGAAGGATTGAGGATATGTTTAACAATAAAATAAAAACCAGTAAAATGGGGAGGTAGTGGTGGCGATATGTCATGAATATATCATGAATGTGTATTATATAGAGTAATTGAATGTAATTGAAAAGGTAATTGAAATTACATGTAATTTTTCAGTGTAATTAATTAAATTACAATTACAAGTAATTGAAAAAACGTTCAATTACAAATTATTTCCAATTACTTTAAAAAAATGTAATTAATTACTGTCAATTACAATTACTCTTTTCAATTACCCCATCCCTGAATCAAAGGTATGGATATTTTCAAAACCAGAAAAAGTGGCGTATACAAAGATTCTTACGATTACAACATGTAGTTGTTTATTCAACAAATGTGTACATTTTATGTGTAACTAGTTGAATAGTTTCGAGCAAAAAGGGGTGATAAGGAAGAATTTCTTAAGGTGAAAATAAATTGGAGTGATGGTGAATGGTTTTTTTTTTTCATCATTGTAAGAAATGAACATAGGTTATTAAGGATTAAACCGCGATAAGTCAAAGAGATCGAAAACATGCGATGTCTCTATTTCCTATAATAGAGATGTTTCTGAATATGAATCGAATGAATCTGAAACGAAACTGAATTGGAGGGATCTCGATCCCGATTTGAAAACTGGAAAAAAAGATATCAGCTCAAGATAATTTCTTAATTATACAAAACATAAGTATAGGAATACTGATATTTTTCTGTGATTTATTTTTCACATGTACGATGACGACGAATATATGGAATTTAAATATGAAAAGTGTTCAGCCTCTTCCACCTCCCTATGCATTTAAATGTACCAAAGTCATGATTACATCTGCAAAATACTACTACATCTATTTTGTCCCCCGCTTTCACTGAAAGTGGGGGATATTAATTTGGATCTGTCTCTCCGTCCGTCCGTTTGTATTTCTGTCTTTCTGTAACACGTCCGTTTCCCCGCGATATCTCGAGAACTCTTTGAGCTTTCGCAATGAAATTTCTCATAGCAACTTCCTATGGCATGCAGAAGAACCCTATTTATTTTGAGGTCAAAAGGTCAAGGTCAGAAGTTGTATCTGCTTTAACACTTTCATTTCCGTGCGATATCTCGAGAATCCTTTGAGCTTTTGCGAGTGAGAGGTCCCGGGTTCAAATCCAGGACGATCCTTTTTTTATTTTTCTGGATTTACTAAATGATACATGTAGTATTCAACATATGAAATGATAAAGTTATGACGTCTGGCGTGTTCAATCTCATAAAATCATTATTACAGAGTGATAAATATTCTATATAAATAGAATCTTCTATACACATATTAAAGAATAATCAATCAAATCTTTATATCCATATTGGCATTTGATATTTGCTTCAATATACATGTACACATTTAATAATTCTACAAATCCAGGGGAGGGGGGTAAGACCCTCCCCCACTAGAATTGCGCATGCTCTTCTTTTTTCCCTAAGCGGGGGACACAAATTCTCTGAATTAGCTTGTTTTTGTTCTGTTTTGATTTGTTTAAAATATTTTTTTCGTTTGTATGTTTGTTTGTTTGGTTTTTTTTGGGGGGGTGGGGTGGGGGGTTGCATTTTGTTTTTTTTATTTTATATTTTTTTTGGGGGGGGAGGGGGGTCCTTATTATTAATCATCAAATATATATTCATTTTCTTCATATTTTTCTACATTTATTGATATGCTCTGTTCTTGGGGGTGATGCTATTGGGTTTTTCGTCTCAAGACGTCCTCTTTTGAATTCAATGTTTTAAAATTTGTATTTTTTAATTATGTTTTTTAATCATAATCGGATTACACGCGACTATCAATTTAGCTCTAATCATTAACCTCCTTTTCCATTTTTCCTAATTTGAGGCTCCATTATGTAAAAATGTAATTTTGTTCTGCTGACCGCTAGACATGCGCACAGGCAGACAATATCGCCAATTTGTTCTCTCGAACGTCTGTTCAAAGTAGAAATAACCTTAAAAATCTTTACTATATGAATAACATGCTCGATATAGTCTCTGTACTCTCGTATCTTTTTTATTAACACGTTTGCACTCTTCTCGGATATTTTGTGACTGGCGGCGAATCTGAGCTGCTGTAAATGGAGTAACTATAGGATGTCCGGATGGGTAAATGCTATCGCCTAGGAGGTAACAGTCCCTTGGAAAGTCTAGTTCTTTACCAGATCCGATAGGCGTCATCATCCTGAAAGTTTGAGCATCATCAATGTGCCCCAGAAATCCGGATTCTATGTGACAAATTTTTTAACTCAGCATCAATGATGATTGTGTGTGGACACAGTGGTACCTGCCCTGCGATGCCCGCTGTACATGTAATATAGACGTTGTGGTTCTGTTGAGGGACAGTAGATTTCATGAGAAGTCAACTCTTTTAGGTATAACTTACGCCACTTACCTTTAAGATTACGCCATCGTCTCCTCTCTCTCTCTCTCTCTCTCTCTGGATTCATTCTAAATATATACCAATTGATAATTTACTCTTCATACATTTTTTTATGTTTAAATGTACCTGTAATTGTGCCTTGACCAATATGGAGAGAACGATAATAGGTATTTATGCCTGCTGTTCAGTCCATTTCATTGATTTGAATAAAATATGTTTTAAATCAACGTCTATATGAATATATTTTGTTCGATTGTTCGAGCACTTCGTAAAGAATGGGCCAGACAGAGTTTACGATTCGAGAAACAGATGATCTAGAAATGCTAAAAATGTGCGCAAGAGTTGAACATGAATAAGTTTTTAAACACAAAAGAACCAACAAAAGAACCAAGAACATTTTATATTTGTTGTTTACGGTATACAGATTCTGAAAGTAATCAAGCAAGAAATGACACTTCGTGTACAATTCAATAAATATTTCCGGTGTCTCGAAGGTAGAGTCAAAGAAAAGGCGTCTGTTCTAACACAAGTCTGAAAATATATTCACCCCCTACTACTGTTTCTATATCTATTAAACCCCTCTCCCGACCATATCAGCATCGTCAAAGAATAACAAGTTTCGGCTGCAGAAGGAAGACATTATCGTTATTAAGGAGTCAAAAATATCGGTTGTTTGTTTCTCTACATCTTAGCATGCTAACATAGCATGCAAGAACTCCATTTGTTGTATAGCTTGCTTTGAATGGTCCAACAAACTAAGAAGTAAATACACAGAGGATGCTTTGTCCATCTTGCTTGGATAAGAGGAACACTCTTTGTGACTATTGAAGCAAGAAACACAAGGATATTGATTGAAAAGAAAGGAACTATGGTGGCCGGATATGGCCATTTTCAAAAGCTCAACAGCGCGTTCAGAAAAACACGCCATCGCGCTAACACACAACAAGCCAACACAATTTTACAAAACACGTCATCGCGCTTATATACAACACGCCGTCGCGCTAGCACGCTTTCAAACAACACACTGTTGCGCTAACACAACTTTACACAACACGCCGTCGCGCTGTCACACAACACGTGGCGCTAACGCAATTTACACAACACCCTTTGCGATGTCACACAACTCGCTAACACAACTTTGTGACAGCGCCACGGCGAGTTGTGTGTTGGCGTGTTGTGTGTAAGCGCGATAGCGTATTTTTCTGAACGCGCTGTTCAGCTTTTTCGAATGGCCCTATCCGGACATCATAAGGAACTGAAAGGAGTTCGATCTATTAAACTAAATAAAGCGAGTGTTGGGGCTCAAGTAGGGTTAATATATGTATATTCAATGATCTTTCTCTCTCTCCCTCTCTCATTGATTGATCGTTTATTGTTTAAAGCCGAGTCGGTAATATTTCAGCAGTATTTCAAAGGATAATTTAGTTTATGTAATTGGTTTTAAAAACTTAATGTTTTGGTTTCTCTGGAGGCCCCATTGAGCTTTTTCAAAATTCAGAGAAACGATCTTTTACATGCCAAGGAGTTGTAATCCTTGAAACGGGGCACTCTCATTAATGTGTAGACACATACATTTAGTATCAGGGCGGCCGAGACGTGTGCCTTCATTACCCGTGTACCTAGAATATTTAGTAGTCTGATATAGAAATTTTTGTTGAAAGGCCAGAACCTATATCCGCCACTCCTTCCCAATTTTTTAAACATTTTTTTTGTCATTTTCTTTGTCTGCCCCCTCCCCCAGAATACGGTTTTTTGTTTGTTTACAAAAGTGTTGGGGTTTTTTAAGGGTTTTTTTAGTTGCTAGTTTCTATTCTACATATAAGGCTAATGCGCTTATTATTTTATTGAATTAAACTGCAGAACCTTTTGAAATCGTGCCAAATACAGTATATAATTTTTTTTCCAAATACAATTATGCAATACTCTTGTAAAATTAGACAAACATTGAACTGCCCGAAAAGAAGTTTTAAGTTTTTCACATTTGATTTATATCTTTGAGACAAAATTTACAGGTACATGTAGGAAAGTAAAATTATAAATAGTTTGTGTAATATAAATTTGTGTCTTATTGACAAGTTAAAATTTCGTAAAATTTAAACTCCATGGCTGACGTAAAGTAACGAGCAGACGACAAATGTGCACATAGTTTAACAACAGGGACGACCCTGAGATATTTTTTACTTAAAGTGTGTCATCACAGATTTGACTGTACAGTTACATTTTTTATTCAAAAAGTTCCAAAAGAAGGAGAAATGTAGATAGGCATGAAGACCGACAGACAGACGTTCAGACTTTATTTTTAAACTCACATAGGCAAGCTCAAAAAACAAGTTTGTGAATTTAATAAATATTCGGTAGAGGATTCAGAACTTGAGGAACTTGAATTAGAATCTTCAAATGTTTTTATTTTTCTTTTTAAAATTACTTAAGAAGTTTATTTTTCAGTTTCTCATTTTCTCCGACAAGTTCTTTTGTAGTTTTCTTCCTTTCCTCTCCCCCGGTCTCTTTCACATGCCCTGGCGTCCTCTCCGACCCATTTCAATCGGATGTCCTCTGGATCGACATCATTTTCCCCATCTCCGAAGACGATCTAGGCTGACCTTGTTCCGCTGATCTCTTTGGCCTGGGCTGCGAGGTAGATCTATGCTAAAGAAAATCTACTGGCCTACTGCCAGTACTGGGTCTAGAGGCGGAGGGTGCGTCATTCTGAGATTGTGGTCTGTCGATCAGCTTGGTCCTGGCTCCGACGCAACAGTGCTGAGCGATCTCCTCTGAAGTAGACCTGCTGCCCGTCTGGGTCCATTGTACAACGCTGATTTAGTATGGTATTGCTTTGCTCTGCATATCTGCTGGGTCCGTGCAACAATGGCTCTGTGCTCAACGGTCTCCACTGGACAAAACCTACTGGGTCCATGGATCGAGGGTGTGCTAATCAGGGATTGGCTGTGTTTCGTTGATCTGCTGGGCAGTGTACTTAGCGATATCCACTGAATTAGACTTATGGGTCTACTGGGTCCTTGGGAAGAGAGTGCTTCACTGAGAGATCCGCGCTTGCTGTGCATATTTCCCACCGATCCGCCAAGGGGGACTGCACCTTCAGTTCTCCTTAAGTGGCGCCTTTCCATGACTTCTGTTTCCAAAATGTATTTTCTAAAAACTATTTTCAAGTTATTAATTTTAGCTATTCAATGTTTTGAATATAAAAAAGAGATAATCACTTCAAAGTTGAATTGTTAGTTTAAAAGAGGTGTAAATATTCATAGATTTTGATGATTTTATGAAGAATTTGTTTATGCCTAAAAGTCATTGATATATTAAGTGTATAATGAAAAAAATATGTCGGATAAATCTATTTATCGTACCTTATCTCTGGGTCTTTTTTCAGCATCCCCACCTTCTTGCAAGCGATGGAATTCGTGTCAAACGTTTGCGTGTATTTTCATCAATATATAAATTTCTAGTGACAATATCCAAAGTGGAAAGATTCTCTTTCATTTCTTTTAAAATTTCCTCAAAAGCACCAGGGCGAAGAATGTGACTCCTTAAAATTAACAAAAGTTTCTTGTTTAGAAAATCTCATGGATTTTCTCCGGCCTCCATTGTTATCAGAATGAGGACGATTCTCGCGAGGAACGATTAAAACTAGTTACATGTGGCCGAACAATACAATACAATACAATACAATACAATACAATACGGACATGTTTTATTATGGTCTGTAAAGGGTACTATTATTTAATTCTTTACAGGCGCGGATCTTGAAATTGTTCAAAGGAAGAGGAAGTAAGAGTTGTTATAACATCCGTTTACATAATTAAACGGCAATTTAATTTGTTCAAAATCTTAATATAAACTCTTATGTCATCTTTTCCAAAATTTTCCTCTACCCATCTTTAGAGTGTGCTGTAAGGCACATAATATATTTGAAGTAGGGGACAAAATAAATCCTATTTTATGTTTATTGTACAAGAAAACAGTATACAAGTAAAATTTTAAAATAGATCATAGTGCCGAAATACGGAATATTTTTGACATTTAAGAGGTAAGTCTGTTATTAAACTTGTGCGATGTGTGTCATAAGATATTACAAAAAATACCAGCGTTACAATCCACTCATATAGATCAGGAAGACTGACAATTGCAGTAAAGACAAACTGATGTCTTTGGAGGATTGTTGAAAACACGTTGAGCTTATGATACAGTGTTTGAAACTGTATCGTGTTCGCTTACCATATAAACTTATATTTAGATACTATAAAAATACATCGGGATTGGTATTCCACGTGGATCATGTAG